>NC_073399.1:962500-1122500 GCF_028641065.1 Leucoraja erinaceus | reverse complement strand
TACAAAACAGATCAGCGTGTCCATATACCATGATATAAATATATACACACATGAATAAATAAACTGGTAAAGTGCAAATAACAGAAAGTGGTTATTAATAATCAGAGTTTTGGCCGAGCCAGGTTTAATAGCCTGATTACCTGAGGGAGGTAATGTTCACATGATATCCTGCTCGGATTAATCGATTGCAATCTAAATGATATTGATAATTTTCCTAAGGAAATGGACGGATTAGTTCAAGTGAGTTTATTGTTATGTGTCCCTGATAGGACAATGAAATTCTTGCTTTGCTTAGCACACAGAACATAGTAGGCATTTACTACAAAACAGACCAGTGTGTCCATATACCACAATATAAATATATACACACATAAACAAATAAACTGATCAAGTGCAAATAGCAGGTCATCAATAATCCGAGCCAGGTTTAATAGCCTGATGGCTGTGGGGAAGTAGCTATTCCTGAACCTGGTCGTTGCAGTCTTCAGACTCCTGTACCTTCTACCTGAAGGTAGCAGGGAGATGAGTGTGTGGCCAGGATGGTGTGGGTCTTTGATGATACTGCCAGCCTTTTTGAGGCAGCGACTGCGATAAATCCCCTTGATGGAAGGAAGGTCAGAGCCGATGATGGACTGGGCAGTGTTTATTACTTTTTGTAGTCTCTTCCTCTCCAGGGCGCTCAAATTGCCTAACCAAGCCACGATGCAACCGGTCAACATGCTCCCGACTGTGCACCTGTAGAAGTTAGAGAGAGTCTTCCTTGACAAACCGACTCTCCGTAATCTTCTCAGGAAGTAGAGGCGCTGATGAGCTTTTTTGAGCATCATTCAGCATTTGAGCAAGTTCAGCAAGTTCCAGTCTGAAGAAGGGTCTCAACCCGAAACGTCACCCATTCCTTCTCTCCAGAGATGCTGCTGAGTTACTCCAGCATTTTGTATCTATCTTCAGTGGTCCGACTCCTACAGCATGTCGGGTTACACAGGAATGCAAAATTAAACAAATGTATTGAAGTCAGGTTAAGAATATAACCTCCAACTTATGGAGGCAGAAATTGGAGTTTGTCTTACCAACTGTCTTAATTTCTTAGTAAATTAAATAAATGTCCTTTGAAATAGAGAATAAATAGCATTTCTAATGTACGTGGTTGATAAGGAAGGAAGAAAAACACAACCTGATTTATAACTCCAAAGTGTTACATTTCTTTTATATAAGAGAGGCACTGATGTGCTTGTGATTGTTCAGCTGTGAAATAGCTTTCAACTAATGGTGAAGTTGCACAAAGCAAGTGGGTGGAGTGCACGTTATATTATATTCTTTGGAGAGGCTACAGTTACCAGTGGGTGATCCAAAAGATACGCTACTTTGATGTCGCCTAGTTCAAAGATTTGTTTTTGAATTGTGCGAATCTTATTCGATATGGCAGGGCATTATGTGGAATCCAATAATCAAACAAGGAGAACAAACCCATTTCTTCATCCTCTCTATCACTGTCAATTGATTCTTTCTTAATTACTGCCGAAAATCCAAGTCTTAACGTGAGAGGAGAGAGAATAAACAGGGACCTCAGAGTCAACCTTTTTCACTGAAGTTACTTCATATCTGGGGTGAGCTGCCAGAGGAAGCTACGGAATTCTGACTTCCAGAAGACATTTGGACAGATGTAAGGAAAGGGTTTAAAGATATATGGGTCAAATGCAGGCAGGATGGGCTAATCCAGATACCCATCTTGGTTGGCATGGATAGGTTGGGCCAAAGGGCATGTTTCCATTCTGTACAGACTTGTGGTAGACACAAATGCTGTAGTAACTCAGCGGGACAGGCAGCATTTCTGGATAGAAGTTTCGGGTTGAGACCCAACTTACACCCCAGTAGTATGAATGTTAACCTCTAACTTCAAGTAACCCTTGCTTTCCCTCTCTCTCCATCCCTCCCCCTTCCCAGTTCTCTGACCAGTCTGACTGCCCCACTGATTACATTGAATCTGTTTGCTTTGATACACTATGGGCATTAATTACCATAATCGCTGACATAAGCCCTCTCCATCTAACATAGAAACATAGAAACATAGAAATTAGGTGCAGGAGTAGGCCATTTGGCCCTTCGAGCCTGCACCGCCATTCAATATGATCATGGCTGATCATCCAACTCAATATCCCGTACCTGCCTTCTCTCCATACTTCCTGATCCCCTTAGCCACAAGGGCCACATCTAACTCCCTCTTAAATATAGCCAATGAACTGGCCTCTACTACCCTCTGTGGCAGAGAGTTCCAGAGATTCACCACTCTCTGTGTGAAAAAAGTTCTTCTCATCTCGGATTTAAAGGATTTCCCCTTTATCCTTAAGCTGTGACCCCTTGTCCTGGACTTCCCTAACATCTACTCCTCCTTCTCCCGTGTAAAACTTCCTGCTTCTCTTGAATTTTGTTCTTTTCTCTTTCAACTTCACCTTCAAGTGAACTAGCCACAAGTAGCTTGCACTCGCTGCGGTGTCAAATTGCTGGACATTACTGATTATTATTTGAAATTCTGGATCAAAACCACCAACCACAATCTCATTAGGAAATAATGTTCCCTGCAGAACAATGAGGCCGGCCCATGCCAGGGTTTTTTATAAAGCAAAACTGGGAAGGTTCATCAGAAAACAAGTTGAGTCACAGATTGGTGTTAGATTTTCTTTTACCAGCTCCTAACAATGTTTGGTACACACGGCACAGTTGTGCAATGTTCTTTGTGATTTTTCATCTTAAATGTTAAGGTTGGTGTCCAAATATTTAGATGAGTCATTTACTGAGTAAATGCTTTTGACAAAGTTACCCGTGAAAGACTTTTTGTCATCTTTTTTCCACTCATCTTAGTTTAGTTTAGCTTTCACTGAGGTACAGTGAAAAACTTTTGTAATCTTGTAAAACTTATAATGAAACTAACTTTACAGAGTCCAGTGGCACAAACCAGAGGGAAAATAGTTGTTTTTTTGTTAAACAAATGAAGAACAAAACCCTGCCTTTTTTTGTGTTCTGGTACCAATGGAAGTGAGTAAAATATTATTATGTATATTCGTGTAGAATGGGTAAACAGTCAGTCTTGCCATTATCCAGTTAGTAATTTTCATTAAAGGTGTCTCTGACAAACCAAATACAGATGTAAAAATAACCCAAAAACTCTGTAATCTCTCACAAAGTTGACCTTTGCCGTATAATTAATTCACAACGTCATAACGCCCAGGAATTGAATCACATATTGAACTTTTTACAGAATTATATGAATACAAATTATTTTATCGCGAGTGGAACATGGTAAGTTCATTAGGCATAGGATCAGAATCCTAGCCACGGGTGCTGTCTGTATGGAGTTTGCATGTTCTCCCCGTGACCTGCGTGGGTTTTCTCCGGGTTCTCACGTTTAAACTCCGCACAGACAGCACCCGGGTCTCCGACTGTGTAAAGGCCCTGTCCCACTTTCACAACTTAATTCACGACCTCTGCCGAGTTTGCCCTTGACTCGTACGCGCAGCATGGTCGTCACGAGGTCGTAGGTAGGTCGTAGCAGGTGGTGATGTTTGTCGTAGGTACTCGTGGCATCAAGTAGGTCGGGGCGTTTTTTCAACATGAAGAAAAATGTCCACGAGTAAAAAAGGTGGTGAATTAGGTTGTGAAAGTGGGACTGGCCCTTTAGGCAGCAACTCTACCGTTGTGCCATCATGCCACCCAGACTCTTCAGTTGCAGTTGATTCACACATTTATAGTTGGCCACGTCATATTCAGGATTTGAACTGTGGTCATGGCATCCGGGCTCCAGCTGTGTACTTCCACCATGAGCCTTGGTTCTCCTTATAAGTTTAGATCACCTTCAGGACTGACATTGTGATTCATGGCTCATCTCTCTCACTGAAGTGGGATCCAGTTACAGGAAATATTCCAACTCTTGATTCGATCCAAGACACATCGCATCTAGCATTAATATTGGGCACCAATGGTATAATAATTACATCTTAATATTTAATAGTCTAAACATCCACTGAATTGCATAGAACATGACCAGGCCCTTTAACCCATAATGTTCATTCTGTACATGATACAAGACCAACTCTTATCTGTCTGCCCATAATACATATCCCTCCATTCCCTGCATATCTATATATACCTATCCAAAAGCCTCTTAAATGCCACGTTTGTATCTGCCTCAAACACCACGCTTAGAAGCGTGTTGTAGACACTCACCACCCTCTGTGTAAAAAAAACCTGCCCCACACATCTCATAGAAATATAGAAAATAGGTGCAGGAGTAGAGGCCATTCGGCCCTTCGAGCCTGCACCGCCATTCAATATGATCATGGCTGATCATCCAACTCGGTATCTTGTACCTGCCTTCTCTCCATACCCCCTGATCCCTTTAGCCACAAGGGCCACATCTAACTCCCTCTTAAATATAGCCAATGAACTGGCCTCAACTACCTTCTGTGGCAGCGAGTTCCAGAGATCCACCACTCTCTGTGTGAGAATCTCTTTTAAACTTTGCTCCTGTCACCTGATGCCCGCTAGTCTACAGCATTCACATCCAGGGACAAAGGTTCTGAGTCTCCTCTATCTATTCCCTCTCATAGTCTGAAGAAGGGTCTCGACCAGAAACGTCGCCCATTCCTTCTCTCCATAGATGATACCTCACCAGCTGAGTTACTCCAGCATTTTGTGTCTACCCTCGAATTAAACCAGCATCTGCACTACTTTCTTACAGACCTTCTCATAGTTTGATACACTTCCATCAGGTCTCCCTGCAACCTCTGTCATTCCAGAGAGAACAATCCAAGTTTGTCCAATCTCTGTCGTATCAAATACCCTCTAATCCTGACATCATTCAGAACTGAAAGCACAAAGAACGATATTAAACTGAACCATATCATGATATGTTAATATGTTGTTGTGTAGTTTAAATAATAAATTTGTGGATGTACCTTTAACAATTTAGTTTGTGGCCATTTTCACCATGGTGATGGGCAAAATGGTCATTGGTCATTAATTCCCTCCACAAGACTGCAGGTCAAGTGTTGTAATTAATGGCTGATTCAAACAAAAGCTCTATTGAAGCACATAAATAAAAAATCACTTGGTAACAGCAGGAACACAAGTGCCTGACTTTGCTAAAGTTTACTAGGGGCTGCACCAGATGCAGATTCAACTTGGCAAATGTAAAAGAATAAATGAGAACAAGTAGACCTTAGCACATGCCTTAGAACACAGCACGGCATTGCATGTGCCATGAACTATACTGAAGTAGGGCAGGAAGAGGGAGGTAATGTTCACATGATATCCTGCTCGGATTAATCGATTGCAATCTAAATGAGATTGATAATTTTCCTAAGGAAATGGACGGATTAGTTCTTGAGTTTATTGTCATGTGTCCCTGATAGGACAATGAAATTCTTGCTTTCCTTAGCACACAGAACATAATAGGCATTTACTACAAAACAGACCAGTGTGTCCATATACCACAATATAAATATATACACACATAAACAAATAAACTGATAAAGCGCAAATAGCAGGTCATCAATAATCCGAGCCAGGTTTGATCGCCTGATGGCTGTGGGGAAGTAGCTATTCCCGAACCTGGTTGTTGCAGTCTTCAGGCTCCTGTACCTTCTACCTGAAGGTAGCAGGGAGATGAGTGTGTGGCCAGGATGGTGTGGGTCTCTGATTATGGATCAATGTTAAAAATGTGTTTCATTCTCTCCCACCCCTTCCCTCCAGCAGCTGTCTAAGATTTTCTGTAGTTTGGAGATACAGCAGGGAAACAGGCCCTTCAGCCCAGTAAGTCCACACCGACCAATGGTCACTCGTCCACTAGTACTATCCTAGACACTAGGGACAATTTACAGAAGCCAATTAACCTACAAAACCTGCACATTCTTGCTATGTGGGAGGAAACTGGAACACCAGGAGAAAACCACATGGTCACAGGAAGAATGTACGAACTCTGTACAGACAGCACCTGTAGTCAGGATGGAACAGGAATCTCTGTCACTATGAGGCAGCTACACTACTGCGGAGCCACCATGTGTAATAGATTGAAAAGTTACGCACCGTATAAGTGTCTGACAAGAAAGATTTGTTGAACTTTTACGTTGTATAACAATATATTTTCCTCTGGATTAATCCAGGATGCCAGAATAAATGAAATCAAATATATCTTTTGATAATCAAAATAGCTGCTGATGCTTGAATTCTGAAATAAAAAGAAAGCATTGGACATACTTGTGTGGTCAGATAGTGTGTGAAGAGGGGGAATCCGAGACAATGTTTCAGGTCACTGACTCTTCACAACTGGACAAGTGAGAAATGGGAGCTGTAAAGAATAAAGGGGAATATGTCAAATATGGAGATTGACCAAGTGATGCAAGGCCCGTTGTCATGGCAATGGCACTGGGTTTTAGTTGCAGGGTCGACCTGGCTAGGTGATATTGTTGATGCCCTCCTCCACCACTATGTACTGCTTCAGACCATGTCCGATCCACAAACTCGGCCGCTTGGAGCAGCCCCCGATCTAATTGAGCCCCATGCTCCTGCTGGGCCTCCAGCGGCCCACTCCACCAACACCTTGATTTGGACAATTCTACCCACGAACCTTCTCCTAATTTTACTGAATGAAGCTCTTGCAGGATATTAAAACTGCATGTATGCTGCTATCAGCATTTCTAACTTTCTTTGGCACAGTTAATACCCAATTTCTTAAACGATGCACGGATTGATATTGGCAAGATGATTTTTTCAAAAGCCAAGGACTTGCAGCAATTCGTAATTCTTATTATCTCTTATTGTACATTGCAGATTGATGTATTATTCTTGGCCAACTTTCAGCTTAATATTACCAAAGCAATAACGAATTAAAACAATTTATTCATCTCCTCTAATTAGTGTCCACCAACATTACTATCCATACCTCCCCCCCCAGCCTCTCCTTCTCCCGATTAATTCCAGACTCTGATGGTTAAATAATAAAAATGTTTACATTGAGCGCTTGTTTGACCAGGAACCTGAGGTGACCGTGGTTCAGTACAGTTTGGTTTGTTCCAGCGACAGTTTCCACATTAGTGTACAATTGTAGGAAGCTGACTCATTTCTTGTGTGCAGAATAGGAGAGGAACTACATCAGAAGTAAAGGGTGTGGAAAGGAGATCTGTCACCAGCCGTGCAATACTCCGTCAAAGCCTGAACAAAAAGAAATATTATCATATAAGACATTGAAGCAAATTAGGCCATTCGGCCCATCGAGTCTACTCTGCCATTCAATAATGGTTGATCTATTTTTTCCATTCTCCTGCCTTCTCCCCGTAACATGTGACACCTTTAGTAATCAAGAATCTAGCAATCTCTGCTATAAAAGTTCCCAGTGATGTCTCCACCTCCGTCTGTGGCAATGAATTCCATAAATGTGGTAGTAGTAACAGTCACCCTGGCCTTCTTACTGATCAACAATTATTTGTAAATGGGCAGCGCACTCTCACAGTACCAGAGACCCTGGTTCAATCCTGACTTTGGGTCCTCTCTGTGTGGAGTTTGCACGTTCTCCCTGTGAGCATGTAGGTGCTCCGGATTCCTCCCAGGTTTGTAGGTTAATTGTATTGTCCATTAATTGTCCCCCTGTAAATATCTTGTAATGTGTAGGGAGTGGATGAGAAAGTTGGATAACATGGTACTAATGTGAACAGGTGATCGATGATCAGTATGGACTCTGTTGACTGATGGACCTGTTTCCATGCTATGTCTTCCAATCGATTCAATCTTTCCCCACCCGCTCTGCATTGATTAATGTCAGCATTCCATCTGCCTTCCAGTGTTCGATCCCTGCAATCCCCAGGATTTCAAAGATAGACACAAAATGCTGGAGTAACTCAGCAGGACAGGCAGCATCTCTGGAGAGAAGGAATGGGTGACGTTGCGGGCCGAGACCCTTCTTCAGACTAGAGTCGGGGGAAAGGGTGATGTAAAGAGATATAGAACAAGTTGATTTATTGACCCATGGTGAAGTGTGTGAAGGAAAGGTACACGGCTGAATTTCCCAGTGACTGATGCACAATGCTTTCTTCAACCTGATAAATGCACCCCAGTGAATGGGCTTTAAATTCTCCGCATATGACTTATGATGGAACCAGAAAAAAAACCGTAGCACTGGGGAAATGAGTGCACTTTCCACCTTCCGGGAACCCTGTTATTGAAATGCAAAACTTCCTGCCAATTCTTTCAGTGAAGTGTGAAATAATGTGGGCAGAATTGTGTTTATGTAAGGGAGATTTCCTCCTGCGGTAAGTTTACAAGGGCATGTTTTAGAAAGCGATCCCCGTGAATGGAGGGTTGAAACATTGTCTGTGTTTATTTTTTGTGCTGCATTAGACCCTGGTAACATTTACCATCCATTCATGGCTGACTACGGTGCCAGGCACATTTCAATGTTCAGTCCCGGCTATATATAAATCAGGCACAGAAACCAAGACATTTTATTTTAAAAGCAGCACGGGAACAGGTGCTGTGCCTCGGACTTGACATACACACGGCCTACACGGTGACCTGATTCGTCTTTCACTGGGAGGAACAAAACTCTAGTGCCTTCTGAGGTCCTTTTCTAAGAGGATATAATTAGAAGATTCAGAAAAACATGCCCTGTCCTTCAACCCAGCTGACATTGCCTCTGAGATCAAAGCATATCGCTACAGGGGACTCATAAAGTTGAATGTGTCTTTAGCTAAACCATAAATCCATATTTTCTGTGACTGTGGCCCATTGTTTGAGACTTGGATTTTCCACGTTGACCTACATTGGTCTCTGACTAACTACGTCCTGTTTTGGACATCGTGGACATGAAGTGGTTATATAGTCCACATAGTTGCACTAAACAAAATCGGCACTTTGGGCTGCAATTTGCTGTAACTACGCGTCTGGCATTAGCCTGAAGAAGGGCCTCGACCCCAAACATCACATATTCCTTCTCTCCAGAGATGCTGCCTGTCCCGCTGAGTTACTCCAGCATTTTGTGTCGTTAGTTAAACTTGCCTTTGCATCCATCACTCCTTAGAAGCGGAAACAGTTATGACTTTTGAAAGACATTCGGACAGATATATGTCTAGGGCGGGTTTGAGGGTATATGGGCCAAATGCAGCCAGGTGTGACTAGCCCAGTATGCCAACTTGGTCGGTGTTGAAAGGCCTGTTCCCATGCTGTATAACTCTACAACTCAAACATCTACAATGTTGCTGAGTGTAAATTAAATATGACTCACCAACAGAGGCAGGGAATCTGGAACTAAAGATAATAGGGCAAGCAGGATACTTACTCCTAGATCTACTAGTCTAATATATATGTGGTGTGCTTGGCTCATTATGCCCATGTAAATAGAGCTGCTTCACAGCATTTAGTGTAGGCGGGACAAATGGAACAAGGTATTGGCTAAAGCTAATACAAGTCCTTGTACCAACTGCTGGGTATTGCCATTTTGGATATTATTCCTCACCTGAAGTCGCCGATTCCAATAGGCATAAGGAACAGCGAATATATTGTTGAACAATGATTCTGACAGAATCGAGGGCTTTTATTTTAGAGGCACAGCGTGGAAGTGGCCCATCGACCGACCAAGTCCACCACGACCAACTATCACCCGTGCACTAGTTCCATGTTATCCCAGCTTTGTTCCCTACACACTAGGGGAGATATACAGAAGCCAATCAACCTTCAAACATCCCATCTTTGGAATGTTGGAGGAAACCTGGAACACTTGAATAAAACCCCACGCGGTCACAGGGAGGATGTACAAACTCCGTACAGACAGCACCCGTAGTCAGGATCGAACCCGGGTGTCTGGCACTGTAAGGCAGCAACTCTACCGTTGCTCCACTGTGCTGCCCTGATTTAATTTGCCAGTTACAATGCTTAATATATCACATACTGTCCATCTTTTGCAATTGGGCTGTAACGTGCGTGTGTGTTTCGTTTTCACACTGAAGTTTAATGTGTTAAAAATGTAGGCCCTCTGGATATAACCTTTGATTTTTTTTTCATCAAGTCAAGGAGCAGCTGACAGAGGTCATGAGTATTGGATATCTCCAAAGCCCCCAGCCATGGGGGCCGTACTTTAAGATTAGAATTGTCTACGCGTGACCCAGTTGGTTTAATTTGGCTTTGTAGAGGACTGTACAAAATTGGTCACTTTTGCTGGAGAATGTAAAGAATTTACTACCTTTTAAGTTCATGCTGGAAAACTCTAAAAATATACGAGCCATCAAACCTCTGCCCTTTTCATGATGTGCTATTGACTAGTCGTGGAGGTGCTGAGATTGACCTGTTATGTCTAAGTGAATATAGACACAGAATACTGGAGTAACTCAGTGGGTCAGGCAGCTCTCTGGAGAGAAGGAGTGGGTGACGTTTCGGGTCGAGACCCTTCTTCAGACTGTCTGCCTTATGTATTTGACTAAGTGGAGACTGTTGCTCACTTTATACTGCATCTTTTTGTTAGGGTGAAAAGTATTGATCTCTGAAGTCGACACACATTGGTGTACAGTACTTCACTAGCTCAATATATAGTTGGAAAACATTTGGGAATTAATATTCCCCTAAAGTTTGTTCACAATATAATTTTCTGCAAGCCTTTCTTACACAGGGATGGGAAAGGAACTCCAGTGTTTGAGTAGTATAGAGGTGTTTAAGGGTATATATCTATTCCATTTCTTCAGAACTATTGATGAAAACATGCCTATAGCATAATTAACATTCCAATGCTGAGAATCAGTGTACACAACTGTAGCTACCAGCTACAGATACTATTTTGATAGCATTTGCTCAGTAGCAAAGTCCCCCTCCTGGAAATGGATGGGAATTGATGGAAAGATTGGTGGGAGCCCAGAACCCGGGGTCACAGTTTAAGAATAAGTAGTCGGCCATTTAGGACTGAGATGAGGAAAAACTTCTTCACCCAGAGAGTTGTGAATCTGTGGAATTCTCTGCCACAGACGGCAGTGGAGGCCAATTCACTGGATGTTTTCAAGAGAGAGTTAGATTTAGCTCTTGGGACTAATGGAATAAAGGGGCATGTGGGAAAAGCAGGAACGGGATACTGATTTTAGATGATCAGCCATGATCATATTGAATGGCGGTGCTGGCTTGAAGGGCCGAATGGCCTACACCTGCACCTATTTTTCTATGTTTCTATGAAAACCATCAGCCCCTCATATAATGAGGTGATGACTCTTGCTGACTCTGAATGAAACCTCATGGTTTAACCTTTGAAACGTTAGTAACTCCTGGTCATTAAACTGGTGTGGCATCTTTCACTGATGCTTCGTACAAAATCAGGGATAAAGCTGAGATGGCAAAGTGATAGAGACATGATCCTGACTATGGGTGTTGTCTGTTTGGGAGTTTGTACACTCTCCCTGTGACCGTGAGTTTCCAGATGCTCCGGTTTCAACCTAGATCCCAAAGATGTGCAGGTTTGTAAGTTGTGGTAACAGGATAGAACTCGGGGCACGGAATGTGAACTTGTTGTGAAAGATGGCAGATCGCCTGTCGGGACCTGTAGTCCGGGTTGGGTCCGAACTGGGATGTCTGGACATGGAGCTGGAATCCATGGAGTAAAAGATGGAGTACGGAGTGATTGCTTGTCGGCACAGACTCGGTGGGCCGAAGGTCCTCCTTCCGTTCTGTAACTCTGAAGTCTACACTCCAATGGGTTATGGATATTGATCTTCAGGTGGGAAGAATTGTCAGTGTTTTTGGTTTCCATCGGTAAACCTGGTCATGTGAAGTTAGAACCTGTTGCCTATAGCTGTTTCCTGACATTATCAGGGAGATAGCAGCCTTAGTGTTGGAGCTGGTGGCCTTACAGCCCCATTGACCATGACATTGTCACATTTTTGGCCACATTACATCGTCCTTAACTTGGCAGAAACATCATGCGGAACTCAGACAGTGCTGTCGTGTATTTCCGACTGGGGAATTTCTGAGCTTATGCCACCATGTTAAACAAAATGTTCCCAGTGTACGGAATTAGCGTTAACTCTGGGAAATCCGCAGCTTTAACTCTGGAGATATTTTTATCCATTGCGTAAGCCATGCTTTCAACCAAAGGCTGGGAATGGCATTCAGTACCAAGTTGCTCAGTACATCAGTGCTGCTCTTCCCATCATTTGTACAAAACGTGGTCAGGTCTGTTTGGATGAAGAGCTTTAAACAATTAGAACACTCTCCCCTTTTTCCTGTGGTGTAGCCATGGGCACTCGCATGGGCCCTAGATCCGCCTGGACAGCCCTTGTTTCAGACTTACATCAATCATAGAAACATAGAAAATAGGTGCAGGAGTAGGCCATTCGGCCCTTCGATCCCCCAACATTTTCTCCGCTACATTGACGGCTCATCGGAAATGAGCCGTCAATCTCCCTTGTCAAGTCATTTAACCCAACTTTGCCCCAACTTTGCGAGGCTTTATTTTACTTTGGACATTTTTCTCTTTCTTTGTAATGCTGATTTTGTGAACCATAATTTTTAAACTTCATGCAAATGATGTGCAACCTGTCAGTGCGAGCTAACACGTACATGTAAAGGGAACAACTTGAACCTGAATATTAATATTAATTCATCACGATGCATCTTAACTTCACATTTTTCTCGATGAATGTTCTGGCCTACTATAACCATATAACCATATTTACAGCACGGAAACAGGCCATCTCTCCCTACAAGTCCGTGCCGAACTATATTTTATCTGAATTTGTAAGGAACAAAATATTACAAATATTACAAACTCTTCAACTTTAGTGTATTCTTTAGGACAATGTGAAGTCCCGGACTTCTGTAGAGAAAAAAAAAATCATCAGTTCCATGGTTAACTGAGAGACATTTGGCCATGTAAATCATGGGACATTTCTGTTCTCTTGCACCAGTGCATGCAAGCATGGAAGATTTAGACTTGCGATTGTCTTTCTGACCATTCTCCAGTGTTGCATGCATCCAACAACAGTGCATCAAAATCCTTTAGAAAGGAGATGAGGAGGAAGAGGGGGGTTAAGCTGTATTGATTGCCACAGAAGGCTGTGGATAGCCAAGTCAATTAATATTTTTAAGGCGGAGATTGATAGAATCTTGATTAGTATGGGGTTATGGGAAGAAGGCAGGAGGATGGGGTTGAGAGGGAAAGATAGATCACCCATAATTGAATGGCAGAGTAGTCTTGATGGGCCGAATGGCCGAATTCTGCTCATATAACTTAGGAACGTATGAACTTCCCACTGATTCCCCTTCAAGTCCAATGTTAGGTGGAACATTCAGTAACCAATATTAATGAAATAATTAGTTCTGCTGGGAGCTAGCATGGATCTGATTGGCAGAACGGCCTCCTCCTTTCTTGTATTAAATAAGTCAATATGATAAAATAAGAGCAGTTTGCAAAATAAAAGTTTAATGTCACATGTTTCGACACATCTGTCCTCAAATACATTTTTTTTAAATATGCCACTATCAAACCGAACAGTTTGTTCTGTGAAGGCTTTTTCACAAGTACTCTGTGTGTGTTCCTTTCTTGCCTAGTTAAGAATGCATCAGTTGGTTCAGAAATATGTTAAAGCACAGAATGGAGGGACATGCAGAAAATGGGATTAAGTTGTATACATTTTTTATGATTTTTAAAATTGAAATATCACCAAGGAATGATCAGACCAAGCTCAATACATGGGGACTCATTGGTCAGCTGGTGGTTACAAACAAGTGCACCATGGGGCATTATCCCGCTGAGTTACTTCAGCATTTTGTGTCTATTTCCCTGTATGTTATATATATATATCACCTTCAATGTGTCCATGGGCACAAGATGGATTGTGGAGTGTATTGGGTGACTTTGTTGTGCTTTCTAGCGTTCCTAAGTATTTGTTACTGAAATTATGTTCTGTGTTCCATGGCAGCACAATAATCCCATAATAGATCCCATTCTACACATGCGGTATGAATTGAATGGTAATTAATTAACAACGGAACAAGGAACCGCAGATGCTGACTTACAGAAAATGACACAAAGTGCTGGAGTAACTCAGTGGGTCAGGCAGCATCTCTAGAGACCATAGATAGGTGACGTTTCAGGTCTGGACCCTCCTTCTTACCGAAGAATAGGAATAGGAATACTTTATTGTCACATGTGACCAGGCACAGTGATGTTCTTTGTTTAGACAATAGACAATAGACAACAGGTGCAGGAGTAGAGGCCATTCAGCCCTTCGAGCCAGCACCGCCATTCAATGTGATCATGGCTGATCATCCCCAATCAGTACCCCGTTCCTGCCTTCTCCCCATATCCCCTGACTCCACTATTTTTAAGAGCCCTATCTAGCTCTCTCTTGAAAGCATCCAGAGAACCTGCCTCCACCGCCCTCTGAGGCTCACTGTACACTATTGGGGGAAAAGCAGGAACGGGGTACAGCGCTGACAAAGACAACAATATGTGCAGCGCCCAGGGTCCCAACCCAAAACGTCACCTATTCATGTTCTCCAGAGATGCTGACTGACCCACTGTGTCCTTTCAAATGATATATTATACACACCCATATACAGGATTGATTGAAAGCTGCTGTTCTCATGAATGGAGATCCTTTAAATATTCTTGCACAGGCAGATCAGGATGGCTCATCAGCTCATCAAATAAATGCAGAGTTTATTTTAAACCAAATGCCCTAAAAGGAGAAACCATTAGATCATTTTAACAGTTTCCAAATAGCACAAACTCAGTTTATACAACAGGTTTTGAGTACATCATGAGTTTGCTGTTCCTGTAAAAAGACTTATGTAATGGTGTGGAAAAAACAGATTAACACCTGTTTAGGACCTTGCAGTTCTTCACAGACTTCAAAGCAAATCGTAGTTCTTAGTTTCTTTGACTGCTTGATTGGATTAGTTTCCTTGTCTTAAAATAATGATGTAGCTAATTCTGAAAATTGCAGAGTTGAATGAATGAAATAATGTAAAGCTGTGTAACCAATGGCACCCTCAGTCATTTATGTTCCAATGCTACAAATATGATTTCATGCAGTTTTTAAGAAGAAATTGCAGATGCTGGAAAATCGCAGGTACACAAAAATGCTGGAGAAACTCAGCTGGTGCAGCAGCATCTATGGAGCGAAGGATATAGGCAACATTTCGGGCCAAAACCCTTCTTCAGACTCCGAAGGTACACGAAAATGCTGGAGAAACTCAGCGGGACTTCAGAGTTACTTCTGAAGAAGGGTTTTGGCCCGAAACGTTGCCTATTTCCTTCGCTCCATAGTTGCTGCTGCACCCGCTGAGTTTCTCCAGCATTTTTGTGTACCTATGATTTAATGCAGAACTGATACATGTCACTGCATTGCCGTTGGGTCCTTGAAGATACCCTCTTGCTGCCTGAGCTACATTTTTACTTTATTGAACATTACAACTTTGCTTGTACTTGCAGTTAAATACAAACTAAACTCTTCACCGGAAGTTGAATCGTCTTTTCAAGTCCTGAGAATATTTTTCAGTGTTGTGTTAATGACTGCTTATTAACCGCTCTACCCCTGAAGTGTGTGTGGTATAGTATTACTATGTGGGGACCGACACAGTGCTCCAGTGGGGCCATGTATCTCTAAACTAAACCAAAATTAAAATATCCATTCCAAGTTTGTTCCTTTGATATTAACCCCCATCTTTAGTTTAGTTTTTATTTAAATAAAATTTACAATAGTATTCACTTGCTTTCCCTTTGCCCCTTGTTATTCATCATATATTTTCATAACTCTTCTTATTTCTATGTTCTACATTGAATTCACCTATTCTCATCTTACACTAATTCTCAGTCATTGAGCAAGTTTTTTATTTGTCATTTGCACTGGATATGAACTGGAACATGGAGAATCTTACCTGCTGTGGCTTTTCAGACACTTTGGATGCAACAACAACGCAAAAAAACCCTATAGATTATCAATTATTCTAAATAAGGTATATTGGTGGGTGTGGGCGAGTTGGGCCGAAGGGCCTGTTTCCACACTGTATCACTCTATGAGTGTAGAGACACTGCCTTACAACACCAGAGAACTGGGTTCAATTCTGACCTTGGGTGCTGACTGTGTGGTGTTCGCACGTTGCTCCTGTGACAGTGTGGGCTCCTGTGGATGCTCCAGTTTCCACCCACATCCCATAAAGACATGCGACATGGTATGTTTAAGAAAGAACTGCAGATGCTGGAAAAATCGAAGGTAGACAGAAATGCTGGAGAAAACTCAGCGGGTGAGGCAGCATCTATGGAGCGAAGGAATGGGTGATGTTTTGGGTCGAGACCCTTCTCCAGACTGATGTGGGGGTGGGGGAGGTGGGACGAAGAAAGGAAGAGGCAGAAACAGTGGGCTGAGGGAGAGCTGGGAAGGGGAGGGGAAGGCGGGAGAAAGCAAGGACTACCTGAAATTGGAGGTCAATGTTCATACCATTGGGGTGTAAACTACCCAAGCGAAATATGAGGTGCTGTTCCTCCAATTTGCGGTGGGACTCACTCTGACCATGGAGGAGGCTCAGGACAGATATTGACCTCTGTACATTACCCTTTGTATGTATAAGCGAGTGGTTGAATCTGAAATAAATTGAGGAAAACGTTGTGAGAATAGAAAAGGGGATTAATGGAAGATTAGTGTAAATCTGTCACAAATAGTTGGCATGGACTCTGTGGGCCAAGCAGTTTGTTTTTGGTGGGGACACAAAAATGCTGGAGAAACTCAGCGGGTGCAGCAGCATCGATGGAGCGAAGGAAATAGGCAACATTTTGGGCCGAAACCCTTCTTCAGACGTTTAGTGTATCTCTCAATAAACATGTGTCCCTCATTCCTTGCGGTTGCTTGCTGCATGTGTAGGGATTACAAATCAACTATTTTAATTTGTACAAAAACTGAGGTTATTGTAGCTTAAAATTATTGGACAACATTAATTTCACATCAATGATTAGCACTTGGGTACATGGGTAACCATATTGATTATTGTGGTGCAATATGATCCCCTTGTAAAATGCCAAGTACTGGCAAATGTAGGATTTCTTACCATGCATTTTTCATTTAAAAGTACTGGTTGATTATACAGTTGCGTATCTAACTAATCAGCAAATTGGGTTTGGATTTGTGAGTTGATTCAGTTCTCAGTTTGAAATTCAGTACAAGATGTTGGTTTAAGTGGAATGCTTATAAGCTTATAATCCAATTTCAGGATTCAGATGTAGAAACCTCGGGCTGTAAATCCTGAGTATTAGGTTACTGCTCCGCCTCAGGCAGGCTGATATCTGTTTTACATGCTCACAATGTGTGTAGTTTATTTTCTTTCAGCTGCAGATCTGTGCTGACAGCAATTGTTCATGTCGAGTTGTGACACTGGAGGCTGGAAAGATACTGCAGTCTCGTCAGCATTTGCTAATGAGAAAGCACCTGAATCCAAATCATTGACCTTTCTCTCTCTCTCTCTCCTGATGTTGACATGCTCACTATCTCTCATCAGCCGTTCAGGACACAAAGTGCTGGAGTAACTCAGCGGGTCAGGCTGCATCTCTGGAGAACATGGATCGGTGACGTTTCAGGGCGGGACCCTGCTTCAGACTGTGCAAATAAAATACATGCTGCCTGATCTGCGAAGTTACTCCAGTACTTTGTGCATCTGCAGGTCTTTGTTTCCACGAGTAGCAGTTTCTTTTTATCTTTGATTTTATTTTAAACATTTGTGTTTTTTGAGCACCACCGGAGCTTTACTTGTTACTGAACGATTGTTACACCAGGGCTGCAAGTTAAACTGACACAAGCTGCTGGGATAATCAGCGGGTCAGGCAGCATCTCTGGAGACATGGGTCATTGACGTTTTGGTTCTAGACTCTTCTTCAGACTACTCTTCAGACTGGTTTGTGAGTCTGAGGAAGGGTCCCATCTTGAAACGTCACCTAACCATGTTCACCAGAGATGCTGCCTGACCCGCTGAGTTAATCCAACACTTTGTTTTCCTCTTTTTTAGTGAACCAGCATCTATAGTTCACTATTTATATTGTGGCTATAAGTTACACTGGATGTGCTTTGCAGTTTGTTTGCGAAATATGTTAAAGTGAGTGAGTATATCTTACAAAACTGGCAGTATCCATCATTAGTTTTGCGTGCCCCCAAATAGATAATAAACGGACGATTTCTCAAAGCCAGTACATCTAGAATAAATCATTTCATTATTCTACATTTACAGAAGTCTTTTAAGCTAATTTTAATTTAAAAACTTCAATCACCAAGGTTGGGATGGTGGCACAGCGGTAGAGTTCCTGCCTTACTGCACCAGAGACTCGGGTTCGATCCTGAGTACGGGTGCTGTCTGTCTGGAGTTTGCACGTTCTCCCCGTGACCGTGTTGGTTTTCTCCGTGTGCTTCCGATTTCCTCTCGCACTCCACAAAGACGTACAGGTATGCAGGTTAATTAGCCGCTCTGTAAATTGTAAATTGTCCCTAGTGTGTAGGATAGTGTTGGTTTAAGGGGCTGACTCAGTGGGTCGAAGGGCCTGTTTCTACACTGTATCTCTAAACTAAAACTAAACTTCTGTTAAACCAACATGTAACCTGAAAGATTCTGAGATCACAAGTAGTATCTTCAACACTGCACCACCCAACCCCCTACCTCTGTTGAATTGGCATTGCATAAGCCTGCTTTATTAAACTGATCAACAGATTAAATTCTGGGCCTTTAGCAGTGATTTAGAGACAGGGGAACAAATCCCTTCAGGCCAGAAGGGGATTTCAATTCAGTAAAGTAATTAAATAAAAATAAATCTGTAATATAATATTAGCATCCACAGATGCTGCTTTACAAACAAACAAAGTTGTGGAGTTGGCCAGCAGGTCAGACAGCAACTCTGTGGATTGGTGATGTTTCGGGTGCCTGGCGCCCATCCACAACCTACAGAGATGCTGCCTGACCCGCTGAGTTACTCCAGCATGTTTGCGTGCGTGTTTTTTTAATAGAAATCACTGAAATTATCTTCATTTGAAACATTTTATGTTTAAGTAAGATGCTGCATTTTATAAGTTTTCCTAGGTATTAATAAATTCAATAATTTGTGTTAGCCTGAGTACTATTGCCTGACAGTGTGACATGCAATGGGGTTATACTGTACGCAGGGCTTGAAACGTCGTCCACTCCTTTCCCCAAACAAATGCCGCAAAAATCCACAGAGTTCCTCCAGCAGTTTCCTTTTTCCTCCAGCAGATGACTTCTTGCTCCAGATTCCATTACCTGTAATCTCTTGAAGATGGACACAAAATGCTGGAGTAACTCAGCGGGACAGATGGCGTCTCTGGAGAGAAGGAATGGGTGACTGAAGACGGGTCTCGACCCGAAACGTCACCCATTCCTTACTCTCCAGAGAGGCTGCCTGGCCCGCAGAGTTACTCCAGCATTTTGTGTCAATCTTCAGTGTAAACCAGCATCTGCAGTTCCTACCTACACATTTAATCTGCAGTCTCTTGTGCCTACTGACACATGCCACCTTATTCAACGGAAAAGGGGAAGAGCATATTTCAGTTCATATGCGACGTGCATTTGGTGATTTTGCTGTGAAAATTATTCAAACTAATAAGATAATTATGGTCACGGTGGCGCAGCGGTAGAGTTGCTGCCTTACAGCGAATGCAACGCAGGAGACCCGGGTTCAATCCAGACTGCGGGTGCTGTCTGTATGGACTTTGTACGTTCTCCCCGTGACCTGCGTGAGTTTCCTCCGAGATCTTCGGTTTCCCCTCACACTACAAACACATACAGGTTAGTAGGTTAATTGGCTCGGTAAATGTAAAAAAAAAAAATTGTTCATAGTGGGTGTAGGATAGTGTCGATGTGCGGGGATCGCTGGTCGGCGCGGACCCGGTGGGCTGTAGGGACTGTTTCTCTCAACTAAAAACTAAATATAACCCAATTGATGTATTAGACGAGCGAACATGTTGGCAGAGTGAATGCTGTAGAAAGTGCAAAAGTTTAATGGGCTAACGTTTAAAAAAAAAAAACCTTTTAGGAAGTAGTCTGGTTTATTGTGGAGGAATGAAAGAATTGTTTCTTCTGCCAAGAGACACAGGAAACAGAAGAATGTGTCCAAAGATAATATCTTTACATGAAATCTTACCCTAATCTAGGACATAAAACCAAACTCTTTACATTACTGGGGTAGATTTGGTGCTGGGGGTAAAATCCCTAGTGACATTAAATGCGATCGAGATAAATATTTCTGTCCTTTTCTTAGCTCAGCAATGAAAGTATTTGTTTATCTATTACTGGCACTTGGCTGTGGTTCAACCAACAAAACATTTGTTAATTTGGTAAATGCCTGCTGTATTCGTCGTTGAAAACTGCTGAATAAATGAGGTTACACTAATGTGATTCGACAAATGTGCTCGAAAGGTTGTGTTGCACGGACACAAATGGTGGAGTAAGGGTCTCGACCCGAAACGTCATCCATTTTCACCCCCAATATTTTCAGTATTTTGCTCTCTTCCTCTCAGCTTGGACTTTTCCGATATGCAAAGTCCAATAACTATATTTTTAAGCAATTATATTCTATTTAATGTGATCTTGAGAGTACATAATATTTTCTGTGGTATTCATAACACATATGATAAATGATAAAATGATAAAATGATCTTTGTTTTGATTGCACCTACCAACATGCATACATTATTATATTACAGTTAATATGTACCGAGGGCAACTTCTTGTTTCAATGCTCCCCATTCCCAATTACTTTTACATTGAAGTGATTGAAATCCAAGTGAAGTTTATATGGCGTCAGAAAACTAAATCCTCCGGAATGGATGATATTCATCACATAGTTGGTTGGAGGCAGTATCAGCACAATTACTATATTAAACTTTGAACCTTCAGATGTCCTGGTTCAAGCTAAAACTAAAGACAAATAATAACCTCCTCACACATTCCCCTGCAAGTATCTCTGTCACCCCTTTAAAATATGCCCCTTCTTTGAATAAGCTCTTAAACGTCGCATCTGAATCAGTTTCCATCTGATTACACTCCTTGAGGTTGTCCATGTATGTGTTCAATTAACAAAACACTGAGATTGGGGACATTTCTATTCAATTGGGGGGGGGGGAGGGTTAGAAATAGTCAGTGAGGTAAACAAACATAATAGTTGAGTGGCAAATGACAATAGTGCTACCTTCCCAATATTTAACTGAAGGAAATAATGTGTTATCTGGGCTGTATGTTGTGACAGACAGCCTGACATCTTGCATGTCATTTTAATATTACACTTATCCCATCCCCCTGGATATTCCGGATTAATAAATTAAGGTTTTGTCAACTAATTACAAATCAGGCTAATAACAAATCCCTAACATTAGCCAACTCCAAAACACGAAGCGCTGAGCATTGCGATCCAGACATCACGGACAACTGGCCTCAGATCCCCGCTCATATCTGGCAGTGCACTCCGTCTGAACCAGGGGCCGGGAGCGTTTTTGAAAGTGGGGGGGGGGGGGGGGGGGAGGTGGGGCTGAGCGATCATATGATTACTGGCCTTGGCGGTACCCAGCGAAGGAGTGGAGCAACCGAGTGTGCCCCCCCCCTCCCACTGTAGGGACTTTTTGAAATTTGATGTATTAAAATCATCTTTTAGCGCATTGTAGAAGTATGACTTCAATGTTTTTTTCGAGATTATGGAAATATTAACCTAATTAATATGTTATTTCTGGGTTTCGGCCCGAAACGTTGCCTATTTCCTTCGCTCCATAGATGCTGCTGCACCCGCTGAGTTTCTCCAGCTTTTTTGTGTAAGCTTCATTCTCCAGCATCTGCGAGTTCCTTCTTAAACAAACGTTATTGATGGGCACAAAAAAAGCTGGAGAAACTCAGGGTGCAGCAGCATCTATGGAGCGAAGCTTTTTTGCAACGTTTCGGGCCAAAACCCTTCTCCAGCATCTGCAGTTTTGATGTTCTTCACTGGTTATGACGGTAACAATATGTTATTGATGTTGGTTCACTGAGGAGATAGTAACAGTGTCCAGAGCTTTGAAGAACCTGCTTTAAGTATTTTGTTGTCAGAGAAGCAGCATGGAAAACCCGGCCCTTCGGCTCACTGAGTCCGCGCCAACCAGTGATCCCGGCACATTAGCACTATCCTACACACACTAGAGACAATTTACAACCATATCAATAAAATTAGCCTATAAACCTGTACATCTTTGGAGTGTGGGAGGAAACCAGAGATCCTGGAGAAAACCCACGCAGGTCACGGGGAGAACGACAAACTCTGTACTGACAACGCCATAGTCCGGATCGTACCTCTGGCACTGTAACCATACCGCTGCGCCATCATGCTGTTCCGCCACTTGGGGGAGGGATGGGGTGGTTGGTCGGTTCAATGCAGTCCTGTAGACTATGAATTTCATACAATTCTGACATGGCTTATGCATTTACAATCTCACTATGCATCGATGTAAAAATCTCTGCTATTCTGTTTTATGTCCTTTCATCTGTGTTTTATGTTTGAAGGCCACGAGATCTAGAGTTTAGCGCTACTGAGTATATTTTAAAGCAAAGATAGACACAAGTGCTGGAGTAACTCAACTGATCCGGCAGCATCTCCGGAGACAAAGGATGGGTGACGTTTTAGGTCGGGACCCTTCTTCAGACCTGCATTTGTAGTTCTTTCTTTCTATATTTCAAAGCAATTTGTATTTTGCTTAGTATTTTGACTAATGATATAATAACGATAATATATGAATACTGATGTTGAAATTTTAATTCATGTTTTTAGAATAAACAGCACTGTGTACAGAGTGAATCTGTAAAATTAATTGCCATAGACAGCTGTGGAGGCCAAGTCAATGAACATTTTTAAGGTGGATATAGATAGATCCTCGATGAGGACGAGTGTCAGAGGTTATGCTGAGAAGGCAGGAGAATGGGGAAAGAGAGGAAATACATGATAGAATGGCAGAGTAGACTTGATGGGCCGAATAGTCTAATTCTGCTCCTATCACATGAATTTTAGAAACTATTTAAGATCAGTCTATATATATATTGTAGAAAAAATCTCACAAATTAAAAATGCAATAATGGTTGAAATATGCAAGGAACTGCAGGTGCTGGTTTTCAATAAAAGACACAAGGTGCTGGAGTAACTCAGTGGGTGAGGCAGCATCTCTGGACAACTTGAACAGGTAACGTTTCGGGCCGGGACCATTCATCAAACACATCATGGTGGAATTGTCATTTGAATGGTGGAGAGAGTGAACTGCCCTCTGGTGGACAGTGTTAGAGTTACCTTTGTGTAGATGTATAAACAAGCTGGGCGTTCTGGTGCACAAGCAGATTGGAGATTTAACCAATAGAAGAGACTATTTAGCGAAGGCTATTCTTGTAAATCAAATGCATCATAAATTTACCTCAGTTCAACAATAACTGAATTAATACTTTTTAATTCTGACTTTGCTTTTATGTATATAAAAAAAATACAAAATGCTGGAGTAACTGAGAGGGTCATAGAAACATAGAAACATAGAAACATAGAAATTAGGTGCAGGAGTAGGCCATTCGGCCCTTCAAGCCTGCACCGCCATTCAATATGATCATGGCTGATCATCCAACTCAGTATCCTGTACCTGCCTTCTCTCCACACCCCCTGATCCCCTTGGCCACAAGGGCCACATCTAACTCCCTCTTAAATATAGCCAATGAACTGGCCTCAACTACCCTCTGCGGCAGAGAGTTCCAGAGATTCACCGCTCTCTGTGTGAAAAAAGTTCTCCTCATCTCGTTTTTAAAGGATTTCCCCCTTATCCTTAAGCTGTGACCCCTTGTCCTGGACTTCCCCAACATCGGGAACAATCTTCCTGCATCTAGCCTGTCCAACCCCTTAAGAATTTTGTAAGTTTCTATAAGATCCCCCTCTCAATCTCCTAAATTCTAGAGAGTATAAACCAAGTCTATCCAGTCTTTATTCATATGAAAGTCCTGACATCCCAGGAATCAGTCTGGTGAACCTTCTCTGCACTCCCTGGGAGAACTTCAGGAGAAGATGGATAGAGTCAAAGAGTAATTGAATGATACAGTGTAGAAACAGACCCTTCGGCCCAACTTGCCCACACCAGCCAACAATGTCCCAGCTACACGTGTTCATACCGTTGGGTTTAAGCTACAGAAGCGGGATATGTGGATCTGATCCTCACTTTGGCAATGGAGGAGGTGGAGGACAGAAAGGTCAGTGTGGGAATGGGAAGAGACAAGTGGATTGGGTCTTGATTTAACTTGATTTGATTCGTAAGGGTATGAAGGGCGATAGTGCGAAGGGAGGAGAATGGGGTGGAGAGGGAAAGACAGATCAGTCATGGGTGAATGGTGGAATAGACTTAATGGGCCGAATGGCCTGTTTCTGCTCCTAGAAACTTTGAACTTATGAAAAGATCTAATAGAAACACCATTCCTATAGAGTTATAGGATTCTGTCCCTTCTGCCCAACTCATCAATCAAGACCACTTTTATCATTAGTGAGTGGTGAGAAGGATTGTGAACCGATGTTTGCTAAAACCAAATAAAATCTTTCTCAGCAGCTGGTATAAAAAGAGGGTCACTTTAACACATTAATGCTGCAGGAGAGGATATGAGCAATCCTGACAAGTCAACTGTGAATGCGGGTAGGTGAGTGAGAAGACCCCTCTGTATTGGCACAGGCTGCCTTGTGTCAAAGTGTTGCTGCTGCGATAACTGCTGGTGACACAACTGTGAACACAAGTGTTTCTATTCCCTCCTCCCCTCCATTGTGTGGAAGAGTGCAGTCCTCTGGCGTTTAGATCACGTGCTTATTTTAGATGTCATTCTATTAATGTTTAGTGCAGAAAGCAAATCATAATTTCTTCCCTTGTTGTTGATGTGCATTCTCGGCCAGCAATTGTGGCAAAACCATCAGTGAATTTCTACACAAGCTCCTACGAAGGGTCTCGGCCTGAAACAGCGCCTATCTATGTTCTCCAGAAATGCTGCCTCACCCCACTGAGGTTTAATCTTTTCAGTTTTAGAGACACAGCACGGAAACAGGCCCTTTGGCCCACCATGTCCGTGCCGACCAGCGATCCCCGCACACATACACACCAGGGACAATTTACAGTTTTCACAAGCCAATTAGCCCTACAAACTTTGGAGTGTGGGATGAAACCGAGCTCCCTGGAGAAAACCCACGCAGGTCATGGGGAGAACGTACAAACTCAGTACAGACAGCATCGAACCTGGGTCTCTGGCGCTGTAAAGCAGCAACTCTACCGCTGCGCCACCATGCCCCCCTGTGCATGTTGGTTGGTGTGGGCAAGTTGGGCCGAAGGGCCTGTTTTCATGCTGTACGACTCCATGACACTAAATCAATCTGGACATTGGCTCGCTTGATATGAACACAGCGAGTGATGCTGAGTTTCACTGAGCTGAAAACGCAGCTGCAGGTAGTGTTGTAGTCTTGACATGAGGTCTGTACATTCTGCCAGTGGACACTGTGTACACAGCAGATGTTGTTTGCTCAGCACTCTGACACAACATGTCATTCCCCTCCCCATCCCCTGATGCACCAGTGAACCACTAACTCAACAGACATTCATTAGCTGCACAAAAATGCTGGAGAAACTATGGAGAACATGGATAGCGTTTCACAGAGTGCTGGAGAAACTCAGCATCTATGGAGCGAAGGAAATAGGTGACGTTTCGGGCCGAAACCCTTCTTCAGACCCTTCTTGAACACAGACATCCATTAGCTGTTTGCTTTCACATACGCTGGGCTGTGCTAACTACTCCCAACACAAGCGCAGGCTGGCACAGTGAGTTGCTGCCTTACAGGGCCAGAGACCCACGTTCGATCCTGACTACGTGTGCTGTCTGTACAGAGTTTGTGTCTTCTCCCTGTGTTCCAGCTTCCTCCCACACTCCAAAAACATGCAAGTTTGCAGCTTAATTGGCTTCTGTAAATTGTCCCTACTTTCTAGGATAAAACTAGTGTAGGGGTGATTGCTGGTTGGCACGGACATGGGGGGCAACTACATATCCCACCCATGTACCTGTCTAATTGTTTCTAGATGGCTTGGTTGTAATCATGTAGTCTTTTTGCAGAATCTTTGTCGGAACAACAAAGCTTTTTGCTGCACCTCGGTACACGTGACAATAATAAACCACTAATTATAAACATTCCCAGCATTTCCACGTTTTGGGCAGGAAGGAACTGCAGATGCTGTTTTACACTGAAGATAGACACAAAATAACTCAGCAGGTCAGGCAGCATCTCTGGAGAAAAGGGCCTGTCCCACCAGCATGCGACTGCAAGCGGCGAGCTCGACCAAACCGGAAGCGGGGGCCGCGTGGAGGTCGCGTGATCCCGTACGAGTTGACGTGAAGTTCGAGCAAACACGTACGCCGTCAAGAAGCTGCGTACGGCGTTGAGACGCTGTGCACGCCCATCGAGGCGGTGCGTGCGGCTTCAATGCGGTTGCGGGCCGGCAGGCCGTTGCCGTGCAGAATTTTTGGACAGTGTCAGTTTTTCGGAGCCCCGCGCGATGTCGGGAACAGCTCCGCACAACTCCATACGGCTCCGGCGATCGAAGTGGGACCGGCCCCGCGAGGCCGTACGGCTCAAGCGACCACGTTAGGTCGCGCTTGCCGCATGCAGTCGCATGCTCGTGCGACAGGCCCTTTACTCCAGCTTTTTGCGTCTATCTTGGTGACATTTTGTCTCGGGTTGTTTGACATGAACAAATACTTGTTGTCCGGGACAGATTAACGTCACACCATTGTTGTCCATTATTGAATGTGTGAAAGCTGCCGCCCGCTGGAAACATATCCTCAGAGGTGGAAGTTTGGATGCCAGAAAAACAGTCTAATGAGGTAGTGTTTACATTCATTTTGTGTCAGGAGCCAAGATTTTGCAGCTGCAATCACTTTAGAAAATTATAAGTTAGATTTCCCTTCAAACAAATTTCAAAGGCGTAAATGACAGAAAATATCACTTAACTTTCTTTTATAAAGGAGCAGTTAATTGTACAATGGGGATAAATTAGTTCACAAAACATTGTGAATGAAACATGATCTTTCAATATTGCAAAATTCCCTCTGTATGTGTCTCTCTGTGTTAGGAATCATTTAATTGATGCTTCATCTTGATCTCAATAAGTTGCCTCCTTCAGTAGAAACATAGAAATATAGAAAATAGGTGCAGGAGGAGGCCATTCGGCCCTTCGAGCCAGCACCGCCATTCATAGTGATCATGGCTGATCATCTAAAATCAGTACCCTGTACCTGCTTTTTCCCCATATCCCTTGATTAGATTTAGCCCTAAGAGCTAAGGGCTAAATCTAACTTTCTCTTGAACTGTAATGTTGAAGACCTCCTTCGACTATGTTGAAGACCAGCTTCGACTAGCTATGACTAGCTACCACTAACTTCGGGAAAATTGTACACCGAATAGTGGAGAGTGAAGCCAACCTCCCTTCGACCTCCCTTCGACTATGATGGAGACTATCTACGACTACCTTCGACTACCCTCGATTACCTACGACTAACATGCCGACCTACTCTGACCTACTACGACTAAACCTACGAGTAAAAGAAGTGTCGATTTTTTCCATGGCGACCTTTTTTTATTTGTGGGCATTTTTCAACATGTTGAAAAATAAGCCACGACCTAGATGAGGCCTCGAGTACACGGGGACCACTCTCGAGCTTGAAGGAGAGTTACAAAGACCTCTTACGATCTTGTGTCGATCACGCTGTGAGTATGAGTCGAGGGTAAACTCGCCAGAACTCGCAGATTAAGTCGCCGATGTGGGACAGCCCCTTAACAATGTTGGGAACTATATTCTGCACTCTTATCTTATCCTTAGCTCTATCTACACCCTTGCTTTATCAAACGTGTTTGACCAGATTGTATTTATGCACGGAATATCTGATCTAGCATGCAAACAAAGCTTTTCACTGTACCTCCCTACATGTGACAATAATAAGCCTAATCCAACCAAAGAGATTGAGTACAATTTTCATTTGATTACTAACAAGTGTATTTAAAGGACAATTAGCCTGCTTTGCCACACATTTTTTCAAGACATTTAGTGCCAAAAAAAAAAGAGATTTGTTAGCAGTTGAAATGAAAATAGCTGGCGGTATGCCACAAGGATGTAATCTGAGAAGTATTCAAATGACAGGCGGCACAGTGGAGCAGCTGCCTTACAGCGCCAGAGACCCAGGTTCGATCCTGACTACTGGTGTTGTCTGTACGAAGTTTGTACGTTCTCCCTGTGACGATGTGGATTTTCTCCAGATGCTCCCGATTTCTCCCACACTCCAAAGACGTACAGGTTTGTAGGTAAATTGGCTCTGGTATACATTGTAAATTGTCTGTAGAATAATGCTCGTGTACGGGGTGATCGCTGGTCAGTGCTGAGTCGGTGGGCCAAAGTGCCTGTTTCCTGCGTTGTATCTCTAAAGTCTAAAGACAGTCAGCCAGGAGTTAATCTTCTCTGATGATCAGTCTAGTGTGTACATCAACTGCAGCTTTTTTTCTTCGCATAGACTGAATAGCTTTGACCTTAAAATTCAGGGTATTGCAGGATGGAGCAGTGAATCAGGAAGGCAGTGAACATTCAGTAAACCTGCAACTGCAAGCTGACTCAGTACTCTGGCCAGTCTGCTGAAAGACCGGGTTTCGAACTGCTCGTCTTGTAGATGCAATTACCGAGAAATAGCAAAAAAAGTTATTTAAAAACAATGATTTAAAAACACTATTGCAATCTGAACCTGCAAGATAACGTTGCATTTCAAGATGCCTTTGGTCAATGAAGATAGAAGCAGTGTGCCGTATTCTTGCCTCTGTGGCTCGAGAGAAGAAGTTCTGACTGCCGACTTTTCAAAGATTCGGTATTTCATCCGGTTCCTCGAATTCCTCCATTACCTTGGAAGCATCTACAGGATGATGAAGAAGAAACTGAGGTCTGAACCCTCCTCACTGTGGCACAACATCGCAGTATTGAGAATTATATAATGCAGAGCAAAAATATAGGATGCCTATAATTAATCTGGGAATTGCTATAAATATCAATGTCTCCCAATATACAGAACTCTGCGCATTCTCACTATAATGGATTAGTGCAGATTGTGTTGATAATGCTGCATTGCCAAGGGACGTTTAGTTCAAGGGCATTAACTGCAGCAAATGCTGTAGAATGTGTTGGGTTTCATTCAGGTGCTAACCTTGCTGTTTGCTTTTGTGTTAATGAAATGTGCTTAGAACATACCTGTAATATTTTTGTAATTATATTAGAGAAATCACTCACTACTAATGAAAGTTAGATATCTGCAGACTGCATTTACCAATATTAGCAATGTCAGCATTTACTTTCAGAAATATCGTGTCCACTGGTTTCTCAGATAATGAAGCAAATAATAATGTAATTTTATGGCTATGACATAGTCAAAATATTAAAAACACAAGCCACCAGTGAGAAAAATGTATACATCATTTGTTTTTTTTTTTTCCGTAAAATGGACACAAAATGCAGCACAGCAGCGCAGCGGGTAGAGCTGCTGTCTCTTAGTGCACGAGACCCTGGTTCGATCCTGAGCTTGGGTGCTGTCTGTATGGAGTTTATATGTTCTCTCTTGGACCACGTGGGTTTAATCCTGCTACTGCGGTTTCCTCCCACATCCCCAAAGACGCTTCTGTAAATTGCCCCGCGTGTGTAGGGAGTGGAATAACATAGAACAGTGTGAACTGATGATCGACACGACAAGCTGGAGTAACTCAGCAAGTCAGGCAGCATCTCTGGAGAAAAAGAATAGGTGACGTTTCGGGTTGGAACCCTTCTTCAGACTGCGAGTGCATACCAGTGAACATTGGTAGGCATGGACTCAGTGGGTCGAAGGGCCTCTTTCCATTGCTGATTTCTTAAGATCAGATTTTAGATGCTGAAATCGGTAACATCTTCGCCTCAGATGTGGAATAATAATGATACTGACACAATATTTACGTTACATTCCTTGGTCTCCGTGTTTCCGTGTTGGAAAGATTCCAGGACCCGTCTTGGAATCTTTCAAATTCATGCTGTGAAATTGTCCCTCAACAGCTTCCAGCAACCTGAATTCTGATTGCTACAACCGCCATCTTTCCATTCCCTCCACAGATGTTGCCCGACCCACTGTTACTCCAGCACGTTGCGTTTGTTCACAGTATCTGCAGTTCCTTGCATCTCCATACTTGTAAAACAGACTAAAACAAATATAATTAAATACAATTGAATGTAACTGATTTATCAAGGATATTTCAACTTTAAATTTATGCTTATGGGAGATGCTCTGAAAAGGGCTCTCTATTTAGTACCAAAATTGCAACCAGAAAAGTCATAGTTTAAGTAAATAAACATTGTACGGATAATTCTCAGCCGTATGATATGAATGTGACTTTAACATTGCATTCACAATGTGGCATGAGCTGTTTAAAGGTTAATTTTGGAAAGGTTTGTACACTTGTTCTGTACGTCTGGGTTTATTACAATACAACTTCTTCCTCTGTTGCAGAGCTGAAAAGACAGAAGTATTGAATGAAGATTTGCTTCAGGTAACATTTGTTCATCCATTTTACTTAATAAAACCACAGCCGGATTGTTCATGTATCCGGGCATCTCTCTACAATTATACTAAAAGTATCATCGAATACTCTCAACCCAATACTATTGCCTGACAGAGTATCTAATCCCTTTTAATTTCCAGTTTATTCATCCTGATAAACCGAGCCTTGCACTGTTCAGGTATAAACAGCAGTAAAACCAGTTTGCTTGAAGCAGTGCCAATCAGACACAGAGCACAAGATGTGAAGTTAATGGCAACTTTCTAAACTATTTGTTATCACCTCCTTAATCCCTTGTTTTTGCAAAAATCCATTAACCCTTGATTTATTTTTGATCTATTTTTGTAATGATACGGTCCAGCAAATTCTCCTCTAACTGTGTAAAACCATGTACCATTTAATGTACATCTTCTGGTTTGTTTAATGTGTGCTCTTGTGGAAAGACTTTGTCCAATTGTTAACTTCAAACAATTGGACAAAGTCTTTCCACAAGATTTCTAATCAAATATCCAAACCAAGCCCTAACAATATACAATTCCACGCCGTTAGCTTTCCAGATTACTTGCTGGCCCTGCATACTAGTCTTCTGTCACTCATGCATCTCAGACCCCTGTCATCTCTCAACATTTAGGAAATATGCTTGTTTTTATTCTCATTTTCCTTATTAAAAATAAACGATCTACAGACCGTACCTTTCATTCCACTATGGACCAGATTTTTTTTGCTATCAAATTATAGTTATTAGATTACTGAATTTTGTAATGATGACATTTATCTGTGTGTTGCGTTTACAGGCTTGGTAAACTGCTGCAAGTAAGAATGTAATTGGTCCATTGTCGGTATTTATAACAGTTAAGCACTCTTGGCTCTTGTAATCCATCTGCCAAATTGTTGTCAACTCACAACCTACCTATATCCCTTTACAGGCTCCCATATCCTCTTCACCACATATATTGATATGTTCCTTTGTATCATCAGCAATATCAGGCAGTCCTTTCTGTGCCTTCAGCAATTCATCATATAAAATGGAAAACAATTAAACCCTGGCCCCAATTCTTGCAGCACACCACACCTTGCATCTCTCCAGTCACAAATAGACCTATTTACCCAGATGCTGCCTGTCCCGCTGAGTTACTCCGGCACTTTGTGTCTATCTTTGGTGTAAACCAGCATCTGCAATTCCTCCCTGCACTATTTATTTCTACTTTCTCTTTCATTTTAGGCAACTTATCTTGCAGCTGTTTTTGCAGCAACTTATCATATACCTTCTGGAGATCCAAGTACATCACTTTGTCTACATATTACTTAGTCATCCAGCACAGAATCAGGCCCTTTGGCCCAACCAGTCCATACCAACCAGGATGCCCATCTGAGATAAACCTTTTCTATCCATGTATCAGTCCGAATGTCCTTTAAATTCTGTTACAATATCTGCCTCAACTACCATGTCTGATAGCTCGTTCCCTAAACCCACCACCCTCTGAGTGAAAAAGTTGCTCCTCATGTTCCTATTAAATGTTGTCCCTCTCACCTTAAACCTATGTCCTTCGGTTCTTGATTCCCTAACCATGGGTCAAGAGTCTGCAAAGGATTCACACAAAACATTGACTTGCCTAATTACGTTGAGTTTATTTCTAAATGAACTGCTGCAACATCTTTAATAGTAGCTTCCAATATTCCCCCATTGCCAGATGTTAAGTGAACAACTCTGTAGTTCCCTGCCTTTCCTCCCCATTCTGTTTTGAATCTCCAATTTTGCAATCTAATGGAATCTTCCCCGAATATGGAGAATTTTAGGAAAATTAAACCCATGCGTCAGCTTTTAAAACCTAAAGGATGATGTCAGTCAGTATCACAGCTGGATCAATTTGCTCAGAACTACTTTCTCAGGATAATACGTTTCCTGAGTTCCTCCTTGTGGGACATAGGCCCATTGAGTCCGTGCCGACCAGCAATCACCCCGTACACTAACACTGTCCAACACACTAGAGTCAATTTTTTTTTTTTTACCCAAGCCAATTAACCTGAAAACCTGTACGTCTTTGGAGTGTGGGAGGATACTGGAGTACCCAGAGAAAACCCACACGGACACATGGAGAACATACAAACTCCACACAAACAGCACCTGTAGTCAGGTTTGAACCCGGGGCTCTGGAGCTGTGACACTGTGCCACCCCTATCACTCAAGCCAATGTAATAATGTTTTAGTTTATTGTCACGTGAGCACAGTGAATAGCATTTAGAGTTTAGAAAATAGGTGCAGGAGTTAGTTTGAGCCTGCACGTGCCACCAAGGCTGACATCCAAAAAGCATACCCTTTGATCCCCTGGCGTGCCACATCTAACTCCCAGTCAGCGGCAGATACAATACATGATCTCGGTTTTAAAGGACAATTCACAGTCCATTCATTCACAGTGTAACAGTCATGGCATACAATACATGAATTACAATTGTCAAATGTTACTGCAGGAGTCGAGAAATTTGAAGTCGAGATTTGAAAGAGTGGAGCGATTATAATGCATAATTGCAGATCCCATTCTGTAACTAACACAGAAAGAGTCAGATGGATTCGACACCATCTGTTGTCTGTGCCGTTCACGGTGAGATATTTTAGGTCACCTCTTTATTGCGGTTAGAAAGGATAAATGATGCTTGGGCTAGGCTGCAGAGTTGACACACTCGTTGCAGAATTTGATTGTCTTTACTGCAGAAAGTAACCTTGACATGCCGTCAAATACTTGGGAAGTGAAAAGAGATTAATTGTTACAAAAACTACCATATGTTTGAAGTGGAGATTTAAAATCCCCAAATCAATATTACAGAATTAATTTACTGAGCTGCACAGTGACACAGTGGTAGAGTTGCTGCCTTACAGCGCCAGAGACCCAGGTTTGATCCTGACTATGGATGCTGTCTGTACAGAGTTTGTACTTTCTCCCTGTGACTAGGTGGGTTTTCTCCAGGTGCTCTGGTTTCCTCCCACACTCCAAAGACAGACAGGTTTGTGGGTTAATTGGCTTTGGTGAAATTGTAAATTGTCCCCAGTATTTAGGATAGTGCTGGTGTACGGGGTGATCGCTGGTCGGCACAGACTCGATGGGCTGAAGGGCCTGTTTCTGCTCTGTATCTCGAATGTCTAACGTCTAAAGTACGTTGTTTAATATGAAATGTGAGCAGAAGAAAACAATCTATTTGCATCCCGTTTGGTTTATGTGATTTTGATTTTGTTTTCACTGTAAAAACCTTTTCATTAAACAGGTGGAGAAACGTCTCGAGTTGGTAAAACAAGTCTCACACAGCACTCATAAAAAACTCACAGCATGTCTCCAGGGCCAACAAGGTGTGGACGGCGACAAAAGATCGGTACGTTTCCATTCATTACTGTCCACTGAATCGACCGACCGTATATGCATCAGCGAGCCTCGGAGAAATGAATTGTAAATGGATGTTAACCCAAACTCTTTCCCAAACTGTTCTTCGCTTGTTTGGTAACCCAGAACACTGTTGTAGATGCATTTTATTCTCAAATGAAAGGAGTCCCACTCAATGACACACACACAGTGCTGCAATAACTCAGCGGGTCAGGTAGCCCCTCTGGAGAGCATGGATAGGGGCAACACAGTTGCTGCCTCCCACCATCGGAGACCCGGGTTCGATCCTGACCATGGGTGCTGTCTATACGGAGTTTGTACGTTCTCCCTGTGACCCCGGGTGGTGTAGTTTCCCCCCACGTTGCAAAGACCTGCAAGTTTGTAGGTAATTGGCTTCTGTAAATTGTCCCTGTGTGTGTGTGTGTGTAGGATGGAATTAATGTAGTGGTGATTATTGGTTGGGGTGGGCTTGGTGAGCTCAGGTGCTTGTTTCTATGCTGTATCTCTAGACTAAGATAAACTAAAGTGATGCTTCAAGTCAGGAACCATCTTCAGAGGGAACCAATACGTCACCTATCCATCTTCTACAGAGATGCTGCCTGACCTGCTGTGAAATCAAGAAATACAAGACTAGTGCAGGAATGTAAAAGCTATTGAACAGATGGCCTATTTATGTTTCCATTTAATGTATATTTTTGTTCTGATTGAGACATATGACTGATTGGAGGAGCAAGGAACTGCAGGTGCTGGAATCTTGATCCAAGCACAAAGTGCTGGAAGAAGTCAACAAGTCAGGCAGCATCTGTGCCGGCAATGGGCAGGCCATGCTTTGGGTTGGGACCCTTCATCAGACCACAGATGCTGCCTGACCTGCTGAGTTTCTCCAGCCCTTAGTGTTTTTCTTAATGAGCAGCAGATATGGTTCGATCATTCTATACTATTCTAGGGTGGCGTAGTGTCGCAACTGGTAGAGTTGCTGTCTCACGGCACCAAAGACCCAGGTTTGATCCTGATCTCAAGTACTGTTTGTGTGGAGTTTGCACGTTCTCCCTGCGACTGTGTGGGTTTCCTCCGGGTGTTCCAGTTTCCTCCCACATCCCAAAGCTGTGCGAGTTTGGAGTTTAATTAGCTTCTGTAAATTGACCCTAATGTAGGCAGTAAGTGCGGAATAACTTAGCAGCTGGTGCCTGTTTCCATGCTGTATCTCCTCACTAAACTAAACTAAATTATCACTGAATATTACATCCCTATAGATTCTATTCCATACAGCAACAAGTGTCTGTCTATGCACCTGGAAAATATCATTTTAAAGTTTGTAATTTTAAAGAAGAATATTCTCCTGAAATGTAGATTTATAATGGTCCTGACTTGCCTGCTTTTCCTGCAGCTTTAATATTTTGTTTAAAATTAACATCTTATTGGATGGAATTAATTGTAAATTTAACAAGCGATTTATTATCAATTAGTTAAAGATCAAATGATGGAAGGTTTTTAAAACAGTGGCAGCAAAGTTACCAAATGCAACAGTAAATAGTGGCCAGTGAACATTTACTCATGTGAATAGAATTACATCTCGTGATAGAAAATAAAGGAATGTCCCAGTGGTGCAGCGGTAGAGTTGCTGCCTCACCCTGCCACAGACCCGGGTTCGATCCTGACTACGGGTGCTGTGGGTACGGAGTTTGGTACGTTCTCCCTGGGACTGCGTGGGATTTCTCTGGGTGCTCTGGTTTCCTCCCACGCTCCATAGATGTACAGGTTTGTAGGTTATTTGGCTTCAGTAAATTTGTAAATTGTTCCTATTGTGTAGGATAGTGTTAGTGCACGGGGTGCACGGCGCGGACTCGCTGGGCCGAAGGGCCTATTTCCACGCCCTATCTCTAAATTCTATAGTCTAAAAAGACCCAGGGTATTAGTTACATTATCCTGCCTGGTAATCACTGCCGATCAGATCTAATTATAAATCATGTTGATCATGCCTACAGAAGAAGCTGCCATTAACAACATTGGCACAATGTTTAGTGGAAGGGTCTACAATTCTGGGTGAAGACTCTTTGCTGGGGTAAGCCATTTATATACTTGATTTGACATTGTAGATTCGATACAAATGATCTAAAGGGCCTGTCCCACTTATGCAACTTTTCCGCTACTGCCGGCACCCGTTATAGGTTGTTGCAGGTCGCTGAAATATTCAACATGTTGAAAATTCAACGACGACCAAAAAGACACTACGACTCTTTAGGCGACTGAGGAGACGACTCACGACTATACAGGCGACATCCTGGTGACATGTCGCGGGGTGAAGCCTGTATGGTCGTGAGTAGTCGCCCAAAGAGTCGTTCCTTGTTCTGGTCGCCGCTGGATTTTCAACATGTTGAAAAAGTCGCGCAGGTGGGGCCGGCCGATATTCGTATTGAATATATCTGCTAACTAATGATATTTATATTCTAAAAGGAAAGAAGAGCTGTTTGATATTAATCTGTGTTGTTTACAATATTAACACTGGGAAGTTTGAAGGTTTCATGACTGCTACAAAGAGTAGCAATAATATGCTCCCTGAAATTGTAGAGTATATTGAAACTCAGATATTTCACACTTCCTCAGCTTAAACAAGCATGTGTTCAGATGGCCCTAGAAACACAGAAAATAGCTGCAGTAGGCCATTCAGCCCTTTGGACCAGCACCGCCATTCAAAATGTTCACGGCTGATTATCCAAATCAGTACTCCATTCCTGCTTTCTCCCCATATCCCTTGATTCCGTTGGCCCTGAGCTGTATCTAACTCTCTCTCAAAAATATCCTGTGAATTGGCCTCCACAGCCTTCTGTGCCAGAGAATTCCACAGATTCACAACTCTCTGGGTGAAATGTTTTTTCCTCAACTCAAATGGCCTACCCTTTATTCTTAAATGGTGACAACCCCTGGTCTGGGCTCCCCCAACATCAGGAGCATTTTTCCTGTCTCTAGCCTGTCCAAACCTTTAGGAATTTTATATGTTTCTTTCAAGTGTCCTCTCATCCCTCTGAATTCCAGTGAATGTAAGCCCAGTCGACCCATTCTTTCATCATATGTCAGTCCTGCCATCCCGGGAATTAAACTGGTGAACCAACGCTGCACTCCCTCAATAGCAACAATGTCTTTCCTCAAATTAGGAGACCAAAACTGTACATAATTCTCCTGGTGTGATCTCACCAGGACCCTGTATAACTGCAGTAGGACCTCCTTGCTCCTATACTCAATCCGCTTGCAATGAAGGCCAACATGTCATTCGCTTTCTTCACTGCCTGCTGTACCTGCATGCTTACATGACTGATGTACATGCACACCCAGGTCTCATTGCACCTCCCCTTCTCCTAATCTGACACCATTTAGATAATAATCTGCCTTCTTGTTCTTGCCACGAAAGCGGATAACCTCACATTTATCCACATTATACTGTATCTGCCATGCATCTGCCCACTCACCCAACCTATCCAAGTCACCCTGCAGTCTCATAGAATCCTCCTCGCAGCTCACTCTGCCACCCAGCTTTGTGTAATCCGCAAACTTGGAGATGTTACATTTAATTCAATTAATTCCTTTGTCTAAATATGGTCCAAATCATGGTTCAACGGTAAATTTAATAAGCAGTCTTTTTTTGTGCAATATTCACTGGTACACCGCTCCTGAAACCCCGAAACAGTTAAACATCATTATTTTGTTCTCGCGTCACGTAGCGCGTATGTTTGTGTACAAATAATGAACTGGTAATAAGAAATTTGGGAATAGAAATTGTTGAGATACGGTCATATTAAATAATATACTACAACTGGATGTGTGGTAAGTTACCTGAGCTGAACCGCCATTTTAATCAATTCATCTTTATCTGTGACGGTTCTGTGCCTGTTAAACTTCAAAAATATTAATCAAGATAAGAGATCAAAGGACAAGAGGGACGTCACAATGGTGCAGCAGTAAAGTTGCTGCCTTACAGCGCCAGCGATCTGGGTTCAATCCTGATTACCGGTACTGTCTGTGCGGAGTTTATTCGTTCTTCCTGTGACCACGTGGGTTTTCTCCGGGTGTTCTGGTTTCCTCCCAAATCCCAAAGACGTACAGGTTTTCAGGTTAATTGGCTTCCGATAAGTGCCCCTAGTATGTAGGATGCAATAGTAGGATAGCAAAGAGCTAGTGTACAGGTGATCGATGGTCTGTGTAGACTCAGTGGGCCAAATGGCATGTTTCCACGCTGTGTCTCTCTCTAAACCAAACTAAACTAGCAACAGGTCAAGTGTTCTATTTGACTGTTGAATAGTGTGAAACTAAAAGAGAGTGGTTTTCAGTAACCATGTCAATGTGTGATGGCTTGAGATTTGCTATGCTGTTGTGTGGTCAGACATACACCAGCAGTTTCAGGCGTGTAATGGTCTGGAGCTTAACCATAATTCCCAAGCTGGCAGCTTCGAAGTTAGTTTTGGGTTGCATCACCCAAAATTAAACATGAAAGTTCAACACAGTGCACAGTTTCAAAGCCCGTTTTCAATCAGATCCACCCAGGATGATGCGTTCTGTTAGCTTTGGCCAAAGTCTTGGCTGCAGCTTGGAGCGGCTGGATCTCCATGGGTGATATTTGAACAAAACATCAAGAGTTACACTGTATGTTCAGTCACGACTAAAATCAAGCCAATGATCTGTGGCCTTGCTGTAAGAACTCGTTCTCATCACATTGAAAGGTCTTGTCAGACCTTGTCATATGTTGTAATAAAGTGCCCATGCAGAGAAATGTACATTCAAATTATTTTCTAGACACGTCCTGTGCATCAGTTTGCATCTGACAATTGCTGTTAAATCTAGAAGAGAAATGTAGAAGGGGAAGCTTGATGTTGTGAAGCCTGAAAGGGTTCAGAGAAGATTAAAGGGCCTGTCCCACTTAGGCGATTTCTAAGGCGAACTTTCCTATAATGGGCTGAGCAGAACTGTATCAAGATTAATAAGTGGTTCTCTCATGTGAAGAGTGTGTTCTTGATCTCCCAACCTTCCTACCTAGTGCTGGTGGCACAGTAAACATGCAAACTCCACACAGACAGCGCCCGGAGTCAGGATCGAACCCTGGTCTCTGGCGCAGTGAAGCAGCGGCTCTACCAGCTGTGCCATTCTGCTGTCCTCACATTAAGAGTTATTAAAAAGTTGAACTCAATGTTGATATCTTCTGAAATGTTCAAGTCAAATATCCTGCTGACTAACACTTGTCCCACAGAACTGAAGCGGTTTGAACATTTGTGTAGAACAGAGTTATTGTTGAACCAATAACGCAGATTATTGGTGAAGATGATGAGATGTCCACCTGCATGTTTATCACGTTTATTCACGTACCATTTCAATTGTCCACAATGTACTTTGTTAATAGTTTGTTGAACCCGCATTTGGCTAAAAGGGACTGATTAAAATTCTCCTGAATATACCTCCGGCTTCCCTTGCACGAAAAAGGGAATGTACCCAAGCTACAAAAATGTTTCTGTTGCTTCTGGAAGGTTACAAACATGCAGATGGAATCCCAGTCGCTTTTTGATTAAAGCTAAAATTAAATGGAGAGTAAGAGAAGAACATGTTTCATCAGGGCACAGTTGACTTTATTGGTAGTTGCGATGATACAAACATGACCTCTGTCCTTCTGTTATGCAGGAAGATGCTGAAGATGTGTGGAGACACAGAGGATAGACTAGCCCAGGAACTCATCCTGTTTGAGCAACAGATAGAAAGGGATGTCATTGAGCCATTGTTTGTGTTAGCTGAGGTAAGGAATGCTCTCAAATGTTCGTGGAGGTCCAGTTCCCTATTGTCTTTTTGAAGATAGACACAAAATCCCTCTCTCCCCGTCCCGCCCCCACACTTGTTCTCCGACTAGTTGAACTGTCCTCTTGAATAATTTTACTGATAGTGTGCCTCGTTGTCACCTGCCCTCAGCTAACAATGAACCATTCGACATTTCCTTGATCGGCTGCTTTGTTGCAAAATTCTCCCGCATTTTGAGTATTTTTGCACCAACATTATCCAACGACGCACGGGTTTGAGGGTTAACTGTAAATTGTCGCTAGCGTGAAGGGAACAGATGTGAAAGTGGGATAACATTGAACTCATGTATATGGGTGATCAATGTTTAGCGTAGACTCGGTGGGTGGAAGAGTTTGATTCCATGCCATATCTCTAAACTAAACTCAGCCATCCCTGCATTAACATGTTCCCTGGAATAACGGTTCTACGCTTACATCATCCCATACAGTTACGCTGGGCATTTGGGGGAACACGAACAGAATTCTCGCCCAGTCATCATTTGGAATATGGATTCTTTATCATAACACATTTATACTCCAGTATTAGATCGCACATTCAGCTACCTTTACACCTAAATAATGTAACTGTTGCGATGGCCTTACCTTCACATTGTCTTTGTTTGGATTCTTCATTTGAGAGTTTACAACATTAAACATGTCTTATCTGTAGAAGATTCTGTATAAACAAAGAAAAATACAACTTGTTTCTGTTCTTTTAGGTGGACATCCCCAATATCCAAAAACAGAGAAAACATTTAGCAAAACTAGTATTGGACATGGACTCAGCTAGAACACGGTAAGTTTGAGTACTTCTTATTCTTAAGTTCTTTTCCAAAAGCAAAAAGAGTGAGTTGGTCTTGAATGGAGGTGGAGGCGGAGGAGGAGGAGGAGGTGGAGGAGGAGGAGGTGGAGGAGGAAATGGCAGAACTAACTGCCAGAGTAATCACCAGTGGGTTGATCAGGAGGATGTAGGTGTAACTGCAAAAAGCTACAATATTCTCCCGAAAAGCTGGAGGCAAAAATGAAAGCTTTGTTGTATTTGCACAGTGGGGTGTATAGGGAAGCAACATGGTGGCACAGTGGTAGAGTTGCTGCTTTACAGTGTCAGAGACCCTGGTTCGATCCTGACTACATGTGCTGTTTGTACGGTGTTTAAATTGCATCAATTAAAACTTGATCTTTCTTCATCACTTTTAGATATAAAATACAGTTTCCCACATACCAGTATTTTAAGAGATCATTCTTTCTTTAAAATAACATTGTAGACTGAAGAAGGATCTCGAACCGAAACATCGCCAATTCCTTCGCTCCATTGATGCTGCCTTACACTGCCTCATCCAGCATTCTGTAATCATATATAGTCTTTCCGCTGACATGCAATGTGGATAGCATGCAACAAAAAGCTACCCTGGTACATCTTGACAATCATAAACTAAACTAAATAATAGGTGTTTTCTAGTGTTATTTTTTAATATAACATGAGGTACACCTTTCCAGGAAGATTATGGGCAACCAGGTTAAATGTGTTAATCTTCATGCCTTGATAAAGGATCTTATTTCACATTCTTGACTTAAAACCAGTGAGAAGATCCGAAGTTTGCAGTCTGAAAGTTGCTATTCATTAGCACAGTAAAGTCTTTGCATAGCAAAGAAAAAGCTGCAAGCTGAAAACGCAACATTTATTTCTGATAATGTTACCTATGTTTCTTTTCATTCCATTTCGGTTGTCGAACTATAACTTTGACCAGATTCCAATCCAGGGAATCGGTTTTCTTCATCTCTCCTGAGGACGTTTCAGGAAATGAGTTGAACTCATTCTGTCAGTGGCCTGTGTGAGGATATGTTGAAAAGTACTTTTGTACTTGGTGTGTGGTGATTTATGGCACTGAAGGCATGGACTAAAGGCACTCCCCAACTGACATTATGTGAAATCACTCCCAGGGTATTTATTCTGTTAAAAAAACAAGTATGTTTTCATCTTTGAACTGTAAGTGACTGTTTGGAATTTCAGTGTAGGCATGTAGATTTGGAATATCCTTATCTGTATGTGGCTGATAAAATTGCAAAGTTATACAATTAGCAGTGAAACTTCTATTTCTGGAAGATGTCAACCACAGCCCAGTGTGATCCATCTACTCTGGTAAAGTACCTCAACAGCACATGGTGGCTGCACTAACGTGACACTCATCCTATTCGAGGTCTAGTCGGAGGCTCAGAGGGGATAGAGCCTTCTCTGTTGCTGCTCCGGCACTCTGGAACACCCTGCCGTTGCACATCAGACAGGCCCCCTCACTGTCCATCTTCAAATCCAGTGTTAAAACACATTTGTACTCCCTGGCTTTTGACCATGCCTGAGACTTTACTTCTGTTTTTGGTGCTTTTGATGTTTCTTTATTTTACATGTCTTTTCCCACTATTTCTTTTGATTGTTATTTTTGGTGTGTATTCACTTTTTTGTCAATGATTAGTGATGTACAGCACTTTGTTGCAACTATGTTTGTTTTTAAAGTGCTCTATAAATAAAATTATTATTATTATTATTATTATTATTCCCTATCCCTCAACATCCTATGACCTGTTGAAGTGAGACTGTCAACTATTCCTTTGTGTATTGTGTCTGCTTGGAAGAAAGGTGAAATGGTAGAGTTTCTGCCTTATGGTGCCAGAGACCCGGGTTCGATGCTAACCACGGCTGCTGCCTGTATGGAGTTTGTACGTTCTCCCTGTGACCCAATGGGTTTTCTCCAGTATCCTCCCACATTCCAAAGATTTCTAGGTTTGTAGATTAATTGGCTTCAGTAAAAATTGTAAAATGTCCCTGTTTTTTTTGATTTATCAACAAATTTATTCAATTACTACAAAATAATATTTACACTACAATAAAACAAACCAGAACCCATCAGCATAATACAATACAAACAAATAACCTAAATAATCTGCTATACAATCCTTAATGAGGATGCATAGCTGTACTGGAAATCCCCCAGGGTGCCCGTGGACAGGGCGCGCAGTCCCTTTCGAACCCCACCCAGGCGTGGACGTACCCCCAGAATAAATTGTTCCTGGTGAGTGGGATAGTGCTAGTGTACGGGGCGATCGCTGATCAGTGCTGATCTCATCCTGTTTCCACGCTGTATCTCTAAAGTCTAAAGTTTAAATGATACGAACAGAAGGTTTCCTATGGGTATTATGTACAAAACAAACTCACAACCCAGTTGATGATGATGGAGATTGTGGCTGTGTGGCCACAGGAAGTCTGCTTGGAAGAATGTGCTTGATCAGCCAAACAACATAAACTCTAAATTCTCATATATATTTAAACCAGTCTGTACGCAGTCTTCCATTTACCATTTTTAAGGATGGAATAGCTAGCTGTCAGTTTCTATTGTCCAATCATCAATGCGAATGCTCCACAGCCCAGTGTGTAAAATGCAGTGAAACTTATGACTTTGACACAGCGTAACAGACGAACCACTCAATCCAAATGCAATCCAAATGCAAGATTCAAGTTGAACCTAATGATTTTGAGGCCAGGTCGTATTTGGTTTCGGTCTCAAACGACCACTGTTGAAAATGCAATCATGAGCACATTTTGAAAGGTGTGATGTGATATCTGCTGTACAGAGGAGGAGAAGCATGTTACTCCTTCCCAGAGCTAGCTAGCTCCATCTGCCATGTCAATGTAGTGAAGCTTACTGAACACTGGGGGTAAACTACCACCAACCTGTCTCGGGAGGGAGATAGCGCACAGCGATGCTTAGTTAATGATTTAGATAATTTAGAAAGCATTCAATCAGGATGCACCTCAACATGGTTTGGAAACAACTCCAACCAAGACCCCAAGAAATAGCAGAGAGTTGTGGACATAGCCCAGACCATCATGCTAACCAACCTGCCTTCCATTGACTCCATCTACATGCCACGTTGCCTCGACAATGCCACCAGCATTATCAAAGCCTGGTCTCATCCTGGTCACTCCCTTCTTTCCTCGCCCATCACACAAGAGTTATAGAAATTTGATAACGCATACCTCCAAATTTAGGGGCAGTTTCTTCCCATATGTTATCAGACAACTGAACCAGGAACTGCAGATGCTAGTTTATACCAAAGATAGACACACAATGCTGGAGGAAATCAGTGGCTCAGGCTGTATCTCTGGAGAAAATGGAATAGGTGATGTTTCAGGTCGGGATCATTCCTCAGTCTGAGGAAGGTACCATCGCAAATCGCTATCTATCCATTTTCACCATAGATGCCGCCTGACCTGCTGAGTTACTCCAGCATTTCACGTCTTTCTTAACTTAAGTATGTATTTGGAAATAGTGTTTTTTGAAGGGGGAATCATGAAAATGTGTGTGGAAATAAAAATTGGTAAACTGAAAGCTGACACTATGTGGAATATGGACCCAGTGAACATTGCGTAGCATGAAGAGGCGATTTTGCTTTCACTTAAAGTCCTTAATTTATCAACATTTCTCAAGATAACATTGAGAGCAGTTGAGTATGTTGCTATTAAGCTTGTACAATGTAATCAAATGTAGTCAGGGCACCAAGGAATGTTTAATTTAGAAGAGGCAATACTCACATCAAGGAGCAAAAACCTTGATAAGATTCCAAGGTTTACGGGTACATGAAATAATGTGAACCGATGCATTTGGCTAGAATTTATAAGTAACAATGTATTGAGCTTTTCCAAGTGAATCATATTAACAGATGAATGAATACACTTCTGATAGAGATTAAACAAACGTATCATCTCATTTTACTTAATCCATCTAAAAGCTATTATTTTAAGATATATTGTATGAAGTGAATCTAAGAATGGTTAAGGTACTCAGACTCAGTGCTGAATGGGGGATATCTGGCAAACAGATTTAATGGGGATATGGGAACGAGTGATATGAGTGTGGTGACTTGTGATCAAACAGTAAATACAAAACCCCATCTGTCTCTCTGCTCCATTCCCAAACGCCACTGGGAGTTCCATGGTGGCACCCTAGTCTTGCTGGTGTTCACTTGTGCTATCATTTTAATTTGCCTCTCTAGTCATATTATAGCACTTTCAAATGTTTTAGTGTGTTCTCATGAAAGGCCTGGATGTGGAGAGGATGTTTCCAACACGGGCAGAGTCTGACACTGGAGGCCGTAGCCTCAGAATAAAAGGAGATGGGGAGGAATATCTTTACTAGTTCACAAATTATACGAGTAGAATTAGGCCATTCGGCCCATCGAGTCTACTCCGCCATTCAATCATGGGTGATCTGTGCCTCCTAATCCCATTTTCCTGCCATCTCCCATAACCCTTGACACCCATTCTGATCAAGAATGTGTCTATCTCTGCCTTAAAAATATCTGCCTACTTGGCCTCCACAACCCTCTGTGGCAATGAGTTCCACAGATGAACTACCCTCTGATTAAAGAAGTTTCTCCTTGCCTCCTTAATAAAAGAGTGCCCTTTAATTCTGAGGCTGTGACCTCTGGTCCTAGACTCTCCCACCAGTGGAAACATCATTTCCACATCCACTCTATCTATGCCTTTCATTATTCTGTACGTTACGATGAGGTCCCCCCTCAACATTCTAAACTCCAGTGAGTACAGGCCCAGTGCTGTCAAACGCTCATCATATGTTAGCCCACTCATTCCTGGAATCATTCTTGTAAACCTCCTCTGGACCCTCTCAAGTATGATCCTTCCTCAGGTATAATAATAATAATAATAAATTTTATTTATGGGCGTCTTTCAAGAGTCTCAAGGACACCTTACAAAAATTTAGCAAGTAGAGGAAAAACTTGTATGCGGAATGAAATAAATAGTAGAGACATGACTAGTACACAAATTAAAGACAGAATTCAATTCCAAACACAATATGAGGCAATTCAAGCACAGATGAAAAGGGAGGGGACGTGGGGCTAAGGATAGGCAGAGACGAAGAGATGGGTCTTGAGGCGGGACTGGAAGATGGTGAGGGACACGGAATTGCGGATCAGTTGGGGGAGGGAGTTCCAGATATGGGGCCCCTTTAGTGAGAGGCTGGTGAATCTGTGGAATTCATTGCCCAGAAGACTGTGTAGACCAAGTGAATGGATATTTTTAAGACGGAGATTAACAAATTCCTGATAAGTACGGGTGTCAGGGGTTATGGGGAGAAGCAGGAGGTTTGGTTTGGGAGGGAAATGTAGACCAGTCATGATTGAATGGCGGCAGGGACCTAATGGGCTGAATGGCCTCATTCTACTTCTATAACGTATAAACTTATGAACTCATCAATGTTGCTTTATCATAATGCTTAAAGAGGCTTGACTAAAACACAAAGAGCTGGAGGAACGCAGTGGGTCAGGCCCGTCTGTGGAGGCAATGTGACCCTTCAGACTGTCATTGGATTATCAATGTTCTGTCTATCAATACTCAGACTGAGAGGCAATGCTAACCAGGAGTAAATCTGCATAAAGGCATTTAGACACAATTTGTTTAAAAGATAACTTAAGAATTTAGAAACCTAAGTGCTGAATAAATGTCCCTCAGATTATGGAAGAAAGCCAGATGTTGCTGCCAGATGTGTGGTAGACACTTCCTTAAACAATGGTTAATGTGCTGATTAATGACTTCCAGAAAATGTTGTTGAGTTTGCCATTGGGACCACAGAACTATCTGTTGAATCAGCGTTTAGAATCACAGCATAGGAGTTGACTTTTCCTCCCATACTTTGCTGTATCGGGGGGAATGTGTCGTTGACTTTCACATTCTTTGGATGTTTGCTGCGTTTTTCCTTTGGGAGATTAATTACATTGGGTAAAGTCAGCGAGTGAGAATGGGAACTTTCTCCTTTCTCAGGGTGTGTGAGTCACTAGCAAGGCTGGCATTTGTTGCAGGACCCTCGTTACTCTTGCAAAGGCACTTTACTAACCCATTTGGCAATCAATTAATAGTGAAGCAACTCAAGCCAAATTAGTAAGAACTGCTTCTCCAATGAAGCAGATTGTATTATCTGACACAAGTAGTTTCTCAGTCACTTTTATCGGTATTGGCTTTTTATTTGCATGTTTGTTAAAGTTATAATTGTTACCCTGATTACACGTCAAACTGGTATTATAATCTCATGGAAGGAAGCCATTCGCAAAACTATCGAATCAGATTCTTCAGCTCATGAAATGGTCATTTACAATAATCATGTATTAATCCCAGCCTATTAACCTCAGCACCCCCTCCCTGTAAACTGACTCATCAGCCCCGCCACCAAAGATCCTACAGCGAGCAGGATAGCCCACTCGACGAAAAGGACATAGTACGGTCATGGGCAGATTCATGGGTAATTTAAGGCCCCATTTCCGTAACCGGCTTCCGTCTCCGCACCAAAGATCCCGTAGGATAACTAGCGCGGAGACGGGAGCCGTTTACGGAAACATCCTCGTAAAAATACAAGTTATTTGGTAAAAATCTTCTCCTCATTTGCAGAATTTTAATTTACTAACACAAACTGTTCCCCCGCAACGTTGATTACACTGCGATTCGGATCAAGTCCGGTTACGGAAATGGATGAAAAAAAGGCCCACGTTCCATTCCGTTGCGTACTACACGTCAGCCCATTGTATTTAGCAGGAGTGGTCTATCTTGCTCTGCTATAGGATCTTTGCCTGCCACTGTCGAGTCATCTGCAGTCATAGGCATAGAGGGAATAGAGGAGGGGACTCAGCCTTGTGGAACTCCAGTGCTGAGTGTCAGAGTGGGGTTTGTGGGGTCCACATACTGTGTTTGCCGACCTGTTATGCTGCTGGAAGTAAGAATGTTATTGTCCCGTTTGGTCATATAGGGTAATTAAACACTCTTGACGACTCTTGTCTCATCTTCACTGAGTTACACTGATCATAAACAAGTTTTAATGATGTTTTATTTGTTTGAAATAAATGGAACTTTGTCACAGTCCCTTTGCTTCACCCAACCAGGTGGCAACAGTCGTCGAAATCGTCAGGATTGTCGAGCAATCTGCAGTCGTCTGGTGCCAAGGCCGATGCGCTCAGGGAAGAAATGGAGGAAGCAGCGAACCGGGTGGAGATCTGCAGGGTACCGGCTATTACTGGACTACGATACGCTGCTACACTGTAACACACACACGCACACGCACGCACGCACTGTGTCAATCACTAACCAATACAATGACTCTTGACTCAAATTCCACAGTGTTCATATTTGGGGCACGGTGGCACAACGGTAGCGTTGCTGCCTTACAGCGTTTACAGCGCCAGAGACCCGGGTTCGATCCCAGCTAACGGCGCTGTCTCTACGGAGTTTGTACATTCTCCGCCTGGGTTTTCTCCGAGATCTTCGGTTTCCTCCAACACTCCAAAGACGTACAGGTTTGCAGGCCAATCGGCTCGGTATAAATGTAAATTGTCCCAAGTGTGTGTAGGATAGTGTTAATGTGCAGGGATGGCTGGTCGGTGCGGTGGGTCGAAGGGCCTGTTTCCGTGCTGTATCTTTATAAACTAAACTAAACATTGTACAGGTGGGCCAAAGCAGGATTTGACAGTGTTTAGAAGCTCAAGTACACAACATGTTTAAAAGACAGTAAATGGATAGGAAAGGTTTCAAGGGATATGTGCCAAACACAGGGCAAACGAGACTAGCTTAGACATGGCATCTTGGTCGGCATGGACAAGTTGGGCCAAAGGGACTGTTCCGTGCTGCACGACTCGATGGTAGATTTTTCTGTGAGAATAGACAATTGGTGGACACTGGAACAGAGGATCAGAGTGTAGCAAATATCTCCCCCTATAGCACTCCACATCTCTGCTGTTTAGTGGGAATTATTGAATGTGGATCAGGATAAAGTTCAGGTGAGAAAATAATCCTATATTTAATGACATTAAAACAACATTGTTTTTGTAAAGTGTTACCTGGTTTCCACAATGAATGATAATCTGAATCAAAATGAAGAAGTGCTCAGTGTGACTGGCTGACACAACTGTCTGCATATTGATGAATTGGGCAACACAGTGACACTGCTGGTAGAGCTGCTGCCTCACAGTGTTAGTTAATTGGACTCTGTAAATTATTCCTAGTGTACAGGGATTGGGAAAGTTAGATAACATAGGACTCGGGTGAACGCGTGATTTATGGTCAGAGTGGACTCAGTCGGCAAACAGGGCTTCTTTCCCCTGCAGTATCTTTAAACTAAACAAAGAATTGCAGGTACAGCATGGACTCAATGGGTTGTAGGGCCTGTTTCCATGCTGTATGTCCAAAGAAAATTAGACCAGATTTGAGAGGGAATTGCTAAGTGGAACATTTGACAATTCTCCTTGTGGATGGCAGCAAGTTTACGAATGCAGCACGTGCATGCATGCACATGCGGAAGTGGCAAACTTGTTCCCTGTACCTCGCTCGTGGTTTCCTGACTGCATTCAGCAGGAACCCCTGGCAGAAAGCAATTCCTTATCACAAATGCTAGATAACTGGTGTCAGGGGTTGTGGGGAGAAGGCAGGAGAATGCGGTTGAGAGGGTAAGGTACATCAGCCATGATTGAATGGTGGAGTAGACTCGATGGGCCGAATGGTCTAATTCTACTCCTGTAACTCATGACCTTATGAACTTGCCCCAAATACCTGCACTGTTAGACTTGGAACAAGAACAGCATTTCCATATTTTTGATTGGTGAGGCATATCTGCAGCAGAGCCAGGTAAAGACTAGTAACTGTACATATGTTGGATTAATTGAGTTTAATTACATGCTGCATAGTGATTTTGTGTTCCCACGTGATTTAACGTTTAAATTCAGTTTATTTTTTTCTGCATTTTTAGTGTTCAAAATTTTTTGATTGTTTTAATCGTTTTTTTTATATTTATCAATTTTTCTGCATGCCAGAAATTGAGAAAAAAACTGTCCAGATTTATTTGGGGGATTGGTCGGCTGACAAGGCCAGGGGGCATGGCTTCACTGGTTGGCAGTGTGTTTCTTCAACTGTTTCATGGAGGGGTCCAGATTTAGTCATATCAGACAAAAGCATTTAGAAGGGTCTGGACCTGAAACGTCACCCAGGCCTTCTACCCAGAGATGCTGCCTGGCTCGCCGAGTTACTCCAGTATTGTGTGTCTATCTTTGGTGTAAACCAGCATCTGCAGTTACACAAAGCATTTACACTGCAAGCTTTGTCACTAAGCAGATCAATGTCCACAATAATTTGCCACTGTGGTTTCCACTGTAGGTACGTTGAGACCGTCTGCATGTATCTGTGGCAACTGTGGGCCCTTCACCTCTGCCAGCAAGTTCTGGTCTGTATTGCAAATTAAACGTTGCACTTGGCTGTATTGCAAATGAAACCTCCTCCCCATACACCCCCTCCACCAGAAACAGCCCCACCCACACACCCCTCCCTCCACACACACCCCCTTCCCCCCACCCACACACCCTCTCCCCCTCCCCCCTCCCCCCTCCCTCCCCCCTCCCCCCCCCCCCCCCCCCACCCGCCCCCACCCCCCCCCCCCCCCAACGAGCCAGGCAGCATCTCAGGAGAACATGGATAGGTGACTTTTCGGGTTGGGACCCTTCTTGTAGATGGTATAAATGGGTGGCTGTTGGTCAATGTGGACTCAAGGGGCTGAAGGGCCTGTGTCTGTGCTGTATCTATGACTCATTGACATGTGTAAATCAGTAATGACAGCACCAATTATACAGATTTTGCCTCATCTTGAGTTACAATAATTTGGCCAATCTTCGACTTAGTCGCACCAAACGCACAGGACAAAAGAATCAGAATGTTATGAGTTTTTTAATGAATGTATCAATTGGCTTGGCTTGGCATTAGGTATTTTCAAGACAAATATGAAATGTGTTATTTTGTGCAAATAGCATACTTCATTGTGAAGAGATGTTCTATTCCATCTTCTGGGATAGGTCCACTGGATTGAGAATGACTTGATTCTACACACATGTCGTTTATGGTGGCCCATGTGGCCAGTGTGGGGACGGAGATGAGGCAGGTGGTGGCTGATGGAATGGGCAGTGGGTTGCCTGTGAGGTGATGTGCCCCTTCCCGCTACTTGCATAAGTCTTCCATGCGTTCCTGACCTTGAACACCATGCCCAGAGCTCCCTCTCCACCTTGTACAGTCTTGCGCCTGAGATTGCCAGGAGTCGGTGGGGGGATGTTGTATTTCTTCACGGAGGCTTTCGATACATCTTTAGCCACACCTCGTACTCTGTCTATCCGTGTATCTATTCCCATGACAGAGCTCAGAATAAGGTGTCTGTTTTGAGAGACTGGTGCTGTGATGGTGAACAGCATGTCCTGCCCAATGTGCCTGGTTGGATGTTTATAAACTCTCACTGAGGATCTTGACCTTAATGTTGATTCACTTGGTCCTCCAGAGTTTGGAGGGTTTTGCAAGGATAACACTGGTTGTATTATTCAACTGCTCTGTGCTGCTGTTTGATTGTAGTGTACAAGACCTTGTTAGGATCACTGCTGTTTGGTAGACCAAGATCTGTGGTCTTTAACTTCAAGTATATTTTTCCTCAATGAACCAAAAACGCTGATGGCAGATTGAAGATGATGCTGAGTTTTATCATCAATGTCTGCCTCCACCAACAATGATTATTAACGGTGTAGAATTGCAGATTTAAGTGAAAAGCTGAACCCTACAGATACATTATTTAGAGACACAAGAAACTGCAGATACTTAAATCTTGAGCAAAAACAAAGTGCTGGAGGAATTTGGCGGGTCAGGCAGCATCTGTAGAGGGAATGAACGAACAATGTTTGGGTTGGAAGCCTTTATCAGACCGATTAGTCTCACGAAGGGTCCAGACACAAAACGTTGTCCATCCCCTCCACTAATGTTGACTGACCACTTGAGTTCTTCCAGCACTTTGTTTGTTTTGCTCTATAAACAGTTATTTTTTTCACTTGCCAGAGTTATTGCCAATTTAATACAATAGTGCATCATTTATAATTGACCAAGGGCCTCTTCCAAGTTTGGGGGAATTTACTCTGATAATAGTAAAGATTAGAAATGGTAAATATTTTTGTTTGTACCATGTTATGTCCGGTTTGGCTCCTGTACTGTTTTGTGTGTCTTAGCCACAATCAGTCAAGACCCCAGTGCCAACTAAATTTGGATCTTAACTGCTTTATCCTGCATCAATACATTCAATAAATCAATAAACGCCCAAACATCCGATATCTTTTCTAAATAATAATGCCACTCTACAAAAACAGGATTATAGTTTTTCTTTTTGCTCCCAGTTTTCCGACAGACCAGAGAATGAAAATTAGTAGCAATATTACTGTTGCTTCACATAACAGCTGCAACCCCCCAAGAGAGAGTGTATGAAATGTTCAAAATCTCCCAAAAGTGACTATGTCTCACAAGCTTCAATGTGAGTACATAAAACACTGTATATATAATCTGCAAAGGTATGCTGTTGAAATTGTATTTTAATAAATGCTCTAGATTCACTATATCCCCAAGTTAAGCTATTTACTGTATATTAATACAGACTGTTCTTCCAATAGTATTACATTAGAATATAGAACAGAACAGCATAGGAAAAGGTCCTTCAGCCAACAATGTCTGTGCCGAACTTGATGCCAAGACCAACTCTTATCCGCCTGTACAAATCCATATCCATACCATCAGCATCCCATTGATTCAAGTATAGTCCATCTTTATATTGACGATATGTAAGTTGTTCCACTTCATGTGATACAATTGAACGTAGAGAGTAGAACAGTATAGCACTGGAACAGGCCCTTCAGCCCACAGTGTCTGTGCCGGACATGATGCCAAGATAAACTCATCTCATCTGCCTGCATATGATATAGTGGTCCTTTCCTTGCATATCCAAGTGCCGATCGAAAAGTATCTTAATTCTAAAAGTCTCTTAAATGCCACTCTCATATCTGTCTGCACCACCTCCTCAGGCAGCGTGCTCCAGTTACCCACCACTCTCTGTGTAAACAAACGTTTGATGAAAAGCTAGATGAATGTATTATAACATTCACAATCAACCAGGTTTGGGTCACTCAGAGGTGGCAGTAAATGGAAAAAGAGAGCAATGTAACTAACTCTACAAAACTGGAATCTTGCAGAGTTGTTTCACAGAGGGGAATTTAAACAGTGGCATTACCAGTTCAATGAACACAGCCAAAGATGATTATTTTCATAATAACCTTATGGACACGATCTCTCTCTCTCTCTCACACACACACAGCTGTCTTTGTTTCTGTTGCCTGGGGAGTGGGCAACCAGTTGGAAATAATTCACCCAGAACATTTACATTTGGGCACATTTAAGATGGGCGCTCAAAGATATGAAGCAAATACCTCTGATACATCATAACAGCCAGTATGTGCAGGAAAGAGCTGCAGATGCTGGTTTATACCGAAGGTAGACACAGAATGCTGGAGCAACTCCGCGGGTCAGGCAGCATCTCTGGAGAAAAAGAATAACTGACGTTTCGTGTTGGAACTCTTCTTCAGGTCTGTCCCGAAACGTCACCTATTCTATTCCTCCAGAGATGCTGCCTGACCCGCTGAGTTACTCCAGCACTTTGTGTCTATCTTCATCATAATAGTAAACCTGAACTTGGATAGGATAATCAAATATGATCAAACTTGAAGTGACAACGCTATTCATAACATGCACCTCCCCCTAAATTGTTCAAAGTGCAGCACACTTTCATTCCAAAAAAACAAGGCTGATCTAATCTGGAGCATCTTCATTGTTGTGTAATCACTAACATTTTTCCATTTTTTTGTCAAATGCAGGATCAGCTGGCAGCGGACATGTACAGTTTTGTGGCCAAAGAAATAGACTATGCAAATTATTTTCAGACAGTGAGTACAATAGAAATATAAGGATTATTGCAATAAAAAGCAAAATAATAAATGTGAAAGCTTAAAGCAGATCGGAGTCAGTCTCCTCAATGAATTACCAGGCTGGAATGCTCCATATGATTTTTTTAATTATCTCATTAACTTAGTGACCATAATGACACTGCCATTAGAGCACTGGGTATATGAGAACCTGTTGTTGCAAGTTTAAGTGTTTTACTTCTCTTCATTTCTGTGTCCGTTTCTGTGAAGCTACTTTGGTAATGTGGAGTTGTTCATGTGTTCCAATGAATTATTACCTCTGGGTCATCTACCTGGTGCAGCTAAGTAACTCTTCAAAGAGCAAACCCATGTTAGATCAACACAACCTTCTCACCTTGTCTGTGTGTTGCAGCTAGTCCTCTGTGTGTGGAAACGCCTTAAGTGTGTCTTTGGTATTGTGTTAAAATACAGTGGTTTATTGTTCTAGATTAGATAACTTCTGATTATTAGACACTGTCAGGTTAATATTCTAACACAATGCAAGCTCACTAGTTGAATCCAAGTGACAAAGGCCATTGAAGTCATCTTTGCCTAAACATCTAGGAAAAGTCTACAAGAACAACACTCATCTCCTGATAGGCCTCATAGATCTTATCTCTGCTATTCTGCAATAACCACTCAAGACTCCAGAGTGTTTAATTTCCATTTGTACCAAAAACGGAACAATTAAATTCTTAATTGCAGCGTTGTTTCAGGCTTGTAAACACAGCACTCTCAGATAACACAATAACCAAACAATGTTATTGCAAAAAGTCCAAACTTCTCAGCACAACCGAGACAGTTTCATAGTTTAGTTAGTGTTTGTAGTGTTCAAGAGCCTGATAGTTGTTGGGCAGATGTGTTCTTGAACAAATAATTCTACACGCTGATAGATTATGTACAGGGATGGTATATGTTTCTGCATATACATCCATGTTATACTAATAGTTATTAATCTTCAGTTTAATCATTGCATATCAGCAAAGTAAAAAGTATTTTCACCCTTATACCAACCAAAAAGACAGAATGTAACCAAACCACCCACTGTGGTGCAGCGGTAGAGTTGCTGTCTTACAGCGCCAGAGACCCGGGTCTGATCCTGACCACGGGTCGGTGCGGAGTTTGTACGTCCTCCCTGCAACCACCGAGTGCTCTGATTACCTCCCACATTCCAAAGACATGCAGGTTTGTAGGATAATTGTTTTTTGTAAATTGTTCCGAATGGGTGGGATAGGACAAGTGTATGGGGTGATTGTTGGTCGGCACGGATTCAAGGGACCAAAGGGCCCGTTTCCATGCTGTATCTCTAAAGACTAAAGTCTGCAGGTGAGTAGAGGGGACAAGAAATTGCAGATGCAGGAATTGTGAGCAAAACACAAAGTGCTGGAGGGACACAGTGTGCCCGGCAGCATCTGATGAAGGCATGCTGTGACATAGAGTGAAGAAGGATTCTGATGGTCTATGTTGTCTACAGATGCTGCCAGGCCCACTGATTTGCTCTAGCACTTTGTGTTCAGCTAAGTGATCTAAGCATGATAACAAGGCTGGCTTGAATTAATGCTGCATCTTTAAAGTACAGAGGCAAATAAATAAATGATGGGTCTTTGTCCCAAACATTACGGAGGGCACTGTACATGTCCAAAATGGTGCTTTCCACATACCCTTCAAGTCTGAGATATTGGTGATTGCTGTTGATATTCCAACACTGTGTATAGCTTATGCCATAATTCAGCTGGACTTGCCTTATGTTTATCCTTCTGGGATGCAATAGCAGGTCTGCAGAAATACAGATGTCGCAAAAATAAAACAGAGCCAAAAAGCACGAATTTCATGTTTTTAAGTTCAGTTTTACCACCCTCAATGGACTTGAAATCAGAGAATTGCATTTAGCCGACTCGACTACAGGGTACAATGTGTCCTGTTTTATTATTTATGATACAGGAGGATATCATTTTAAAATATGACAATATACTTTGTCCCTCGAATAACACATGGCAACCTGCTTTGACATTGACTTTGTATAAGACAATAACCAACAGGCTTATAGCAATGAGCACACCTGTAAGTTTACCATTTAATGCACACACAGCCAGCCCACAGTTTTCATTGCTCAGGTGCTGAATGACATTTTGTATGAATAGACATAGGGCAGTAGTTGATGGTTGAGGTGTGCAGTCCACTTGTAGGAGCAGTGGCGATGCCAAACTTATAAAAAGCAATTTGTCATGTTACGTTTTGGGAGTAAAATTGTCTATATTGGAGTTATCTTTTTGGAAGTTTTCATTTATTTGAATTGCATCTCAACTTACTGTTCAACGAATTGTAATACTGATTCAGACTCACCCCTCCTGAACATACTAGTTAAAAGTTTCATCAATTTTAATGTATATATTAAGTTGCTTATATTTGAAAATATTTGGTGGTCTTCATATCGAAAAAATAATTGCCTCTGAGGTAAGATTTTTCCAAAAAAAAGCAATATTTCAAATTCCTTTATTGTGTATTGTCTTAAGAACTGTGATTTAAAACTAGTGTTACATTGACTATTTTCTTCCAATGTAGCAAACACTTTGTGATGTATATTTCTGCAAGGCCAATAATTGATACTTCCCAAATTATATATTTAAAAATAAATAGCATCTGCCCTCTTACATTCCAAGAAAAGTTGTAACAGGACCATCTTGGAACGCTGCATCTTAATGCGGTTCTGCTATTCGCTTAGTTCCGCTAACCTTCACATCAAATCTATCTTACCAATTTATGCATATTGAACTGAACAAAAATCTAGTCATCTTGGAGATGTCAAGAAGCCATAGTAATTTGGATGAAAGAATTCCAATACACGTTCATTGAATAAGTCCTTCCTGATTCTAATCAGTAAAAATTACTCACTTAGTGGAAGAATTCATTTTTCATAACTTTTCCTACATTGTCAAATCCCTTAGCATATTTTTAACATTTTAAATAGATCCGTCTTTAATTCTGTGAACTTTGTGACTTAAAACCAAAGTGTACTTTCAGCTGTTAACCTTTCTTAATCATTGATATTTTTGAGCCAGTTCTTTTCAGCTTGAATTCAGCAGATTCCAGCAGAATTCAGTTTTGCTTTGTCGGTTAGTGTGAAATTGGATGAACTCACTTTGGTGAATGATTCATTATGTTCTGTATGTAAATTTATGATGAACTGTGTTTTTCCCAGCTAATAGAAGTGCAAGCTGAGTATCACAAGAAGTCATTAGTGCTGTTACAGAGCATACTGCCTCAAATTAAAGCTCAACAAGGTAAGATCTCTGATCTCCCGGTTGCTAAACACTTCAAGCCCCCTTCCCATTCCTACACAGATCTTTCTGTCCATTGTCAGAGTGAGGCTAAATGCAAATTGGAGGAGCAGCAACATATTTCGCTTGGGCAGCTTACAGCCCAGCGGACTGATTGTTGATTTCTCTAACTTCAGATATTCCCAGCGTTCCCTCTCCCTCTATCCTTCCCTCACCCATTGCACCAGCTTCTCGTTTTCACCCAACAAACAGCTAACAATGGCCTGTTTCCTGTATTATCGTTACCTTTTTGCATTCATTGTTCTTTATATCCCCACATCATCGTCTATATCTCTCGTTTCCCTTATCCTTAACCAGTCCAAAGAAGGGTCTCAACCTGAAACGTCACCCATTCCTTCTCTCCAGAGATGCTGCCTGACCCACTGAGTTACTCCAGCTTTTTGTGTCTGTCTCAAGAAACCACCAAAGTGCTTTTGCTTTTGGTAATAGAGAAAATATTGGAGGCAGTATTGTACCTGTATCCTACTGTGAACACTGGCAACATTATCTTGTCATGAAGCTGTTATAGCAGTAGCAATGAAATAGGTAACTTTATGATATTGTACAAAATGACTTTCTTTGGCAGGTCTAGAATGATTGAAAATTGATAATGATGCATTCGGTTAGCAAGGTTAATATTTGTAGGAAATTAGGATGATCAATCTGTAGATGTTCTTTCTAAAGATGAAGCCCTCATCTTGGGTTTGGTTACTATGGGCTTTCCCGATCTTATTTTGGCCGGCTTAATCCAGTTGGTGAAGCTGCTGCCTTGCAGCGCCGTCGTCCCGGGTTCGATCCTGACCTCAAGTGCTGTCTGTCTGTGTGGAGTGTGTACGTTCTCCCTATAACCACACGAGTTTCCTCCGATTCCTCCTTTTCCCTCCCCAATCCGAAAGAAAGGCGGGTTCGTGAGAAAATCTGCCTCAATAAAATTGTCCCCAGTCTGTAGTGAATAAGTGATTAAAACATAGAACTGGGGTGAACGTGTGATCGATGGTCAGCATGGACTCAGTGGGCTGAAGAACCTACTTCAATGCTGCAATTTTCAATCACTCATTCAATCAACTTGCCTTCAGCGACAATAAAAATGTCATTCCACAGTTAGTCCTCCCTCTAAAACCAAAAACGAGGGAACTATTTTTACAAGGTTCAATTTCATTAGCTTGTTCTCTCCATGTTCAGCATTTGCATTGGTCACCTTAAAATATTATATATAAATTGCTATAATTTTGGAGACTCTGTTATTTTGGTAAACAGGAAGTCGAGCTGGGGCTGTACATCATGAACATGTCTATCTTCTTGCAACAGAGTGGACTTCTGTTTATAAGTGTTGGGCATAACCTTGCACAGTAATATGAAGTCGATGAAACTCAAGAATAAGCCATACCGCACCTTGAATCTTCTGCACCCTTCAAAGGGATCCCACCTGATGGAATTCTTTCACTTTCCCAAATGATCCACATGGCCACAGATTCATTTAACATCCAAAGATGTATTGATAAATCCCACAGTGAAGAACTTCCAAGCTTTACAATTCTCTGCATCAAAATATTCTCCTCATCCCAGCCTTAATGCCTGATTCCTTATCCCGAGACTATTCCCATAGGTTTAGTTTAGTTTAGTTTAGAGATATAGCATGGAAACAGGCCCTTCTGCCCATCGAGTCCACGACAACTATCGACCACCCATCCACACTAGTTCTATGTTACCCCACTTTCTCATCCACTCCTTGCACATTAGGGGCAGTTTGCAGAGGCCAATTAACATATAGACCCGCATCATTAGTCTGGGCAGAAACCGGAGCTCCTGGATGAAACGCACATGATCACAGGGAGAACATGCAAACTCCACACAGACCAGGCGCGAGGTCAGGATTGAATCTGGGTCTCGGGCGCTGTGAGGCAGCAACTGCTCCAGCTTTGCTTCTAGTTTTAGACCAGGCCTTCCCAATTGTTCCTTTTATATAACGCCTTTGTATGTGCTTTCTGTGAAGCTCAAAGCAGGATCAATATTAATTTCAAAGCCTTAACAGCAGTTGTTTTAACTAAAATGAAATTCTAATCTTTTCAGAGTAATTCATTTGTTAATAGGCAATGTGAAAACCTTCTGCTAATGTCTGGAAATATTGACAATTTTTATTTCCTACCACAGAGGCTTGGATAGAAAAGCCATCCTTCGGCAAACCACTGGAAGAACATCTGGCTATAAGTGGACGAGAAATTGCATTTGCTGTCGAGGCCTGTGTGACAATGTTGCTGGAGTGTGGCATGCAGGAAGAGGTATCTATCCTTTCTCTTTCACCCGTCCTATTCAGGGTGGCACAGTTGCCCAGCGGTAGAGTTGCTGCCTTACAGCGCCAGAGACCTGGGTTCGATCCCGACTAAGGGTGCTGTCTCTGTGGAGTTTACCGCTGTGCCACCCTATGCCTAGATAAGAGATGTAGCAGATATTAAACTGATAAGAGCAGATACTACACTTGATCTCAGTCCTGATTTTTGACCTGAACTGTTAAAACCATTTCTCTCGCCATTAATATAACCTGACTGGCTTAGTTTTCTTCTGCTTTTCTCTCAGATTGCTAACAAAATGTTGGAATAAATAATAGTAATTAGTCAGATCAACCTCTGTGACTTTGGCAGTGCAGCAGAAAATAAATAGAATTGGGGTTCTGTAAACAGTTACATTTTTCTGTGCTGTTGCCATGGCAGTAGACTAAAAAATGGGGAAACAGATGGATTTAACAGATGTAGGAACAAGGAACTACAGATGCTGGTTTACCAAGGAAAGACACAAAATGCTGATGTAACTCAGCATGACAGGCAACATCGCTGGTCGGTGTGGACTCGTTAGTCCGAAGGGCCTGTTTCTGCGCTGTATCTCTGAAAAAAACTGCATCTATGGAAATCTAAAAACTAAAAACAGAAAATGCTGGAAATATTCAGCAGGTTAGGACGCATCTGTTGGAAGAGAAACAGAGGTAACGTTTCAGGCCAACCACTGACATGATTGTAACAAGTAGAGATTGTACTAATATAACATTTTAGAATTGCCACTTAACCACCAGTGGTTTGTTTCATATTCCAACACATTGTGTCACTGTAAAGTTTACTTTGCAAGAATATATAGTCACTCTGCCAAGTTATTTATGGACATAGAACAAACAATCCTCTCAATATTTAAGCATGTTGATCGTCATGAAGCCAATTAGCATTGAAATATTGTATCCATATTTTTGAAAGATCTCTTCATGCATGTTAAATAACAGGTTTTAATTGTCCTCTTAAAACAAGTGACTGAAGACCTATCTATTTCCGGCTCATGCTTGGCTAATCACACAGTTCCTTAATATCATTCCCTAGATGTGCTTCTGCTGTGCAGTTTAGGCAAAGTATTACCGCTCAAGTGCTGCTTCTTAAATCAGACATGACAAGGGAACGATTGCCAGAAGTGGCACTTTAAATACTGAAAATGAAATTGTGGTTCTATGTGAATATGAATAGTTGTTTGTGATATTGATGAGAGCTTTTTCTCCAGGGCCTTTTCAGAGTAGCTGCTTCTGCCTCCAAACTGAAGAAGCTGAAGGCTTCACTCGACTGTGGTGTGCTGGATGTGCAAGAATACTCTGTGGATCCTCATGCTGTAGCAGGTACGTTCGTTACTCAACATTAAATGATGTGGTTCTGAAGCCCATGTTAGAAAATAATCCATTCATTGACTGAGATAAAAGTAGTTTCTTCTACAATAATAATCAAGTTATTTTGTCAATGACTTTTGTTCTGGCATCACCTTGATTATATTTGAATCATAGTTCACATGACTAACTATTCACTGACACAAATTAAATTAGATGAACACCTGGCCAATGTCATAACGGAATATAAAACAAGAAGAAAACCAAATCAATATATTTAAATCCTTTGATTCTATCTAATCCTTCTGTGCAATCTTCAAATCCTTTTAACTGAAGATTAGACAATAGACAATAGACAATAGGTGCAGGAGTAGGCCATTCGGCCCCTTGAGCCAGCACCTCCATTCAATGTGATCATGGCTGATCATCCACAATCAGTACCCTGTTCCTGCCTTATCCCCATATCCCCTGACTCCGCTATCTTTAAGACCCCTGTCTAGCTCTCTCTATAAAGTATCCAGAGAACCGACCTCCACCGCCCTCTGAGGCAGAGAATTCCACAGACGGTGAGAAAGTGTTTCCTCATCTCCATTCTAAATGGCTTTCCCCTTATTCTTGAACTGTGACCCCTGGTTCTGCCCTCCCCCAACATCAGGAACATGTTTCCTGCCTCTAGCGTTGTTGGTTAAACCTATATTTCATTTATTTTATCAATTTAATTTGGTAGATCACAGCCTAGTTATTTTAAATATTTTGGTCTGTCGATATATATCACATCAGATTTTAAAGTGAAGTTTCACTTTGCAAAATTATGTTTTATTTTATTATTTTGTTTTATCCTTTCAGGATAACCTTCTGTATTTAGTTTTCAATGGGCATCTACTGTGTATGTAAATTAAATACCCCTCAATAAGCCTTACTTATTAATTACCTGCTTTGTGATATTACATGTGTTTAAGAATGAACTGCAGATGCTGGAAAATCGAAGGTAGACAAAAGTGCTGGAGAAACTCAGCGGGTGCGGCAGCATCTATGGAGCGAAGGAAATAGGCGACATTTCGGGCAGAAGGGTTTCAGCCCAAAACGTTGCCTATTTCCTTTGCTCCATAGATGCTGCCGCACCCGCTGAGTTTCTCCAGCATTTTTGTCTACCTTGTGATATTATTTGTCTGAAGAAGGGTCGTGATCCGAAGAGTCACCTATTCCTTTTCTGCAGAGATGCTGTCTGACCCACTGAGTTACTCCAGCTTTTTGTTTCCATCTATTATGCTGCTAATTTTTTTCCTTGGTTGTTTTGGCCCTTTGTGTCAGATGAACTCCTGAAATCATTCATGGCCCACATTTTGCAGTGAAAGGCCTGGATGGAATGAATGTGGAGAGGATGTTTCCACTAGTGGGAGAGTCTAGGACCAGAGGCCACAGCCACAGAATAAAAGGATGTACCTTTGGAAAGGAGATGAAAGGAATTAATTTTGTCAGAGGGTGGTGAATCCAGGGAATTCATTGCCAGAAACAGCTGTGGTGGCCAAGGTGATGGATATTTTTAAGGCGGAGATTGACAGATTCTTGATTAATAAGGGTATCAGGGGTTATGTGGCGAAGGCAGGAGAATGGGGTTGAGAGAGAAAGATTGATGAGCCATGATTGAATGACGGAGTAGCCTTTTAGGATTGAATGGCCTAATTCTGCACCTAGAACTTATGAACCATCTGATCTCAAAAAAAGCTTTATATATGTGCATTGTATATAGTTCCATCGTACAAATATTTCAAGAGTCAAGTCGAGAGAGTTTTATTGTCATATGTCCTGAAATGGAACAATGAAATTCTTACTTGCAGCAGCACATCTGATATGTAAACATTGTACTCTTTGAAAAATGTTGCCACAGAATTGCAGCATTTTGAAAAAATGTTTGAAATTGTTTTATAAAAATGAATTTGGATATTAGAAACATAGAAACATAGAAACATAGAAATTAGGCCTCAACTACCCTCTGTGGCAGAGAGTTCCAGAGATTCACCACTCTCTGTGTGAAAAAAGTTCTCCTCATCTCGGTTTTAAAGGATTTCCCCCTTATCCTTAAGCTGTGACCCCTTGTCCTGGACTTCCCCAACATCGGAAACAATCTTCCTGCATCTAGCCTGTCCAACCCCTTAAGAATTTTGTAAGTTTCTATAAGATCCCCTCTCAATCTCCTAAACTCTAGAGAGTATAAACCAAGTCTATCCAGTCTTTCTTCATAAGACAGTCCTGACATCCCAGGAATCAGTCTGGTGAACCTTCTCTGCACTCCCTCTATGGCAATAATGTCCTTCCTCAGATTTGGAGACCAAAACTGCACGCAATACTCCAGGTGTGGTCTCACCAAGACCCTATACAACTGCAGTAGAACCTCCCTGCTCCTATACTCAAATCCTCTTGCTATGAAAGCCAATATTTCTCTGCGTATTTATATGTGAACGTCCCAATTTTTTTAACAAAAAAAATAACTATGGCTTGCTGTCTCTTGCCCTGCCCCTCCCCCTCACGACATCACAGTGGCTATCTCCCCTCTACTCTTTTGGTTCAAATCTCATCCTGAAACGTCAACTATACATTTCGCTCCACAGATGCTGCCTGGCCCGCTGAGTATTTCCTGCAGTTTGTTTTTTGCTGGTGTGATATTCTTTACAATGTTAAATACAAGTTGTTTTAGGGCAGTTTCCTTTGTTTTAGGATGTAGTACTTTATCGATACAGAGACAATCGCAAGATTGTAATCCTGTTACTGATGTCCATCCACGATACAGACATTCACAAAGTGAGATGACTCCTTATCACCATCATAAGCACAGCTGCATAACAGTTAAAATCTAAAATAAGAAATGGATGTGAAATGCTACTAAGAGCATTTAAATACATTTTTAAAATAACAATTAAGTAACACTATCTTCATGTAAGGTGTGTGCAGCGGAAACAAAACTTCTGTTAAAAATGGCCATCATTGGCATCAAAGGTGATGGGGAGAAGGGAGGAGAGCAGGAGAATGGGGTTCAGAGGGAAACATTGATCAGCCATGATTGATTGGCGGAGCAAACTCCATGGGCCGAATGATCTAATTTTGTTCCTGTGTCTTACGGTCTTTTTGGTGAGAAAAAGGTTAATTAGAAATGGTTCTGGTTTGTGGTCTGGAAAAAGTAATTAAAATAACTGGATGCCAACAATCTCTTTCTCCTGTTGCAACATCAGTCCACAGTGGAAGAGGGAGATTCATACTAAAGGTTCACTGGGTCTTTGTTGCATTCTTTATTTGAGGACAACTGCAAACAATACTTTGCTGTTAACTACAAATGGCAGGTGTTTATTTATCTTTTTTTCCAACTCGGTAACCACAATGTGATTCGAGTTTCTTTAAACTCTTGGTTGTGCTGCTGTGAGCAAAGCAATACTGATAGCCGTTAGCAACTAGGGCGAGGGAAATAGTCCATCAAACCCTTTGCAAGAATCCCTCTGGGAACTGGGCGTAGAAAATAGAGTCATTGCGGGAACATTTTTGCAAGCAACATGACTAAGATCTTCACTGCATATTTTAATGCTGTTGACACTCATGCACTTTATCAGGCCTTGGGCATAAAGTCTTTGAGAAAAATAAACTCAGTCCTGACTTTGGTGTCTCTGCTCATCCACCCCTATCGTCTACATGGCAGTTTCTCCCCCCAAAAAATGCAGCGTTGCTAATTTTACTCTTGCAGATGTCCTTAAACGCTGAAAAACCATTAGGACTCAAGCTATTTTTAATCACGCCTTTGAGTTTTGGAAGGTTAGGGCCAGTCTGACTCTGAGCGTTTTATATATGCAGCAGTCGTCAGCCATTTATAGCATCTGGCTTCCATCAACCCAAACCCCTTCTGCCAAGAACACGAAGTTCACAAGCTCAAACTGCATACTCACTCATATTCTTGGCATTTCTATCTTGTTTCCCACAGTATTTGAATAATCCTGGATTATTCCAGACCTTCTGCAGTCTAAGAGAGTTTCCATCGAACCAAATGCAGGAATTGCAGCAATCAGTGATTGCTCTAATGCAGGCACCAGCAGCTACAGAGGAATGATTTCCATGCCATTGTCATGGGATGGTATTGAGTAACGAATCCCTGGAGACCAGAAACACACACGAAACAGAACCGCTGCCTCACAGAGTCGTAGACCAAGGTTCAATCCTGACCTTGGGTGCTTTCTGTGTGGAGTTTGTACGTTCTCCCTGTGATCTTGTGGGTTTCCTCCGGGTGTTCCAGTTTCCTCCCACATCCCCAACTCGTGTGGGTTTGTAGGTTAATTGGCAGCTGTAAAATATACCCATGGAGTGTAGGGAGTGGATGCGAAAGTGGGAGAATGTAGAACTGGTATGAACATATCAGCATGGACTCGGTGGGCTGAAGGGCCTGTTTCTACACTATGTCTATTAAAAATTGGAGTAAAAAACAATTGACATTAACAGCATTTGGTGCCCAGAGCACAGAGCTGAAATCCATAAATTCCAGATTAAACAGTGAGTATTACAGGCATGGAGGACTTATGATGGGATCCAGTTAACCAGCTAAACTAAATCCCGTCCTCTGTTAGATTTGACGAAAAACTATCGCGAAAGTAGGAATAAGGACTTTCTTTGTTATTTACGGCAAAGTTATGCAGGGTAGAGGCAAAATGAGTCCCATCATACTTCCTGCTATCTGGAGCCTGGAATCAACTGCGGAGCAGTGTAGGACCTCAATAAGGGGTTCTATAATCTGTACCATATTGACGAAGATATTTAGCTTCTCCAGGATAATTAAATGGCATTTACAATAATCCTATTACTGCATTGACTAAATTAATAATACATATATTTTCTATTTGTAGGAGCTCTTAAATCATATCTCCGCGAGCTACCCGAACCTTTGATGACATTTGAATTGTATGATGAATGGATACAGGCATCGAAGTATGTATTTTTTAATCAGTTCTTTCAGTTTCATCTGTCCCCATTAATGAAGCAGTGAGCAGCCTCTCTGGAGCAAAAGGAACCTCCAGTTCTCAACCCTCCACTTCCAGTCTGAAGAAGGGTCTCGACCTGAAATGCCACCTATCCATGTCCTACAGTGATGCTGCCTGACCTGCTGATTTACTCCAGCACTTTGTGTATCTGAAGACAATTATGTGGTAAAGCATTGATTTTGCTGAAGTATTCAATGAGACGCTACCAATATTTTTGAGTTCAGTGTTTGGTTAAATAAATACAGAAACATTTCTTTGACAAATATATATCAACGCATTGATGTAGCTTAAACATTGAAGAAGACAGTGAGGTTTCCAGAAGGGAATGCTTCTGTTTGAGGAGGTCAACAAGCCACGTTTCAATAATGGAGGAGCTAACCTTTTTTATTTTGAATTTTATTCTGGGGGACGTAATAACAGTGGTAACTTAATGATAAAATACTGCACGGTCCATTGAACAGGCAAATAGGTCTGTATCACCCTTACTCTTCATAGAATTTCCACATAGCTTTTGAGTTGATGGCATTAGGTACTCTTCACAAAACAGCCATCTTCCAACATAAAGAAGAATGTGCAAACTGTCCACTGAATCTTCTCTAGCATGTCAGGAATAAATTGTTGCTTGTCAATAAAATTGGAAGGTTCAAGTTCCCTCGCAAGCAGACAAATCGTGGTCATACAGTGTAGAAACAGGTCCTTCGGCCCAACATGCCCCATCCGACCAACGTGCCCACTCCGACCACCATGCCCCATGCCCCCTCCGACCAACATGCCCACTCCGACCAACGTGCCCCATCCGACCAACATGCCCCCTCCGACCAACATGCCCCATCCGACCAACATGCCCCATCCGACCAACATGCCCCATCCGACCAACATGCCCCCTCCGACCAACATGCCCCATCTGACCAACATGCCCCATCCGACCAACATGCCCCATCTGCATTACATGCCCCATCCGACCAACATGCCCCATCTGACCAACATGTCCACCTCCGACCAACATGCCCCATCCGACCAACATGCCCCATCCGACCAACATGCCCCATCCGACCAACATGCCCCATCCGACCAACATGCCCCATCCGACCAACATGCCCCATCCGACCAACATGCCCCATCCGACCAACATGCCCACATCCGACCAACATGCCCACTCCGACCAACATGCCCCCTCCGACCAACATGCCCCCTCCGACCAACATGCCCCCTCCGACCAACATGCCCCCTCCGACCAACATGCCCCCTCCGACCAACATGCCCCCATCCGACCAACATGCCCCCATCCGACCAACATGCCCCCTCCGACCAACATGCCCCCTCCGACCAACATGCCCCATCCGACCAACATGCCCCATCCGACCAACATGCCCCATCCGACCAACATGCCCCAACATGCCCCATCCGACCAACATGCCCCCACGACCAACATGCCCCCTCCGACCAACATGCCCCCTCCGACCAACATGCCCCATCCGACCAACATACCCCATCCGACCAACATGCCCCATCCGACCAACATGCCCCATCCGACCAACATGCCCCATCCGACCAACATGCCCTAGTCCCTCCTGCCTGCGTTTGGCCTATATCCCTCTAAACCTGTCCCACCCATACATGTGTAGAAAGGAACTGCAGATGCTGGTTTATACAGAAAATGGACACAAGGGGTTAGATTTTGACTTAATAGGTAGATGAAACGATTGTATCGGATTACAGTAGATCCTCCTCCGGGAAGAATGTTGACAGTGGTGCCATCTTGTTTGCCATAATAGACCAACATAACCACAGCAGAGTGGTGCATTGGTAGAGTTGCTATCTTACAGCGCCAGAGACCCAGGTTAGGTTACATTTGTACGGAGTTTACCCATTCTCCCTGAGACCATGTGGGTTTTCTCCGGGGACTCTGGTTTTCTCCCACCTCCCAAAAACGTGCAGATTTGTAGGTTAATTGGCTTCTATAAATTGTCCCCCAGTAGTTAGAGTAGAACTAGTATGTAGGTGATCGTTGATCGACTCGGACCCGGTGGGCTGAAGGGCCTGTTTCCAATCTGTATTATATCTCTAAACTAAACTAAAATAACATGGCTGTAATTATATGAGAGTCAAAATATATTTGGAGATGGACTAACTGGTAAGGTTGCATATTTAATATTTCCAGAAATGTACGTTTTCAAGACTTATCTTTAAAACAGTTATCAGAATATTGAAACATTTGTAAGTTTGGACAATTATCTCTCTCTGTTTGAAATAACCAGTATTCAGGACCAAGATAAGCGGCTTCAAGCATTATGGAATGCCTGTGAGAAGTTGCCCAAGACAAATTACAACAATTTCAGGTAAACTTAAGTACCATAATTGCCTACAATTCAGTGTGGTGCTCCTTTATTTCGATTAGACCAAGCACAGGCAGTGGTGTGGTTTACTGCAGTGACCTCCACTCGGTTCGCAATAACCAACCAGATAGGGGTTGGACAGGGTTACATTAACGCATAAAGATTGTTGCCCAAGATTCTAATCCAAAAAGTCACAGAGATTTGATCCTTCCATCAAAGGTGACAGAGAAGAACTTTTTTCACTATAGACCCACTGACTCTCTGGAACTCTCTGCCACTTGTCGGTAGTTACCTCCAGTTCCTTGACTATATTTAAGAGGGAGTTAGAGCAGTCCTTGTGGCTAAGGGGCAGGGGGTTGGACCCGAACATCCAGGTACCTCATCTATTGCATCCGCTGCTCTAGATGTCAGTTGCTCTACATCGGTGAGACCAAGCGTAGGCTTGGCGATCGCTTCACCGAACACCTCCACTCGGTTCGCAATAACCAACCTGATCTCCCGGTGGCTCAGCACTTCAACTCCCCCTCCCATTCCCAATCCGACCTTTCTGTCCTGGGCCTCCTCCATGGCCAGAGTGAAGACCACCGCAAATTGGAGGAGCAGCACCTCATATTCCACTTGGGCAGTCTGCACCCCAGCGGTATGAACATTGACTTTTCTAATTTCAGGAATTCCCTACTTTCTCCTCCCCTTCTCAGCTCTCCCTCAGCCCACTGGCTCCTCCTCTTCCTTTCTTCTTCCCGCACCCCCACCCTCACATCAGTCTGAAGAAGGGTTTTGGCCCAAAACGTTGCCTGTTTCCTTCGCTCCACAGATGCTGCCTGACCCGCTGAGTTTCTCCAGCATTTTTGTCTACCCAAGAGATTTGATTTATTGGTTGATTGTTTTTTTTTGTAGTTTTGTGGAATGGAATGTTGCCTCTAGAGGCCTCTACAGACAAATTTAGCTGTTCTAGGTCTGGGCGCGGAGTTAGTTCTATGTATTTTAAGTTTAGGTTTATGTTATGTTATGTTATGTAGAGTTACTACTTTACAGCAGCAGAGATGTTCGATCCTGATCACGGGTGCTGTCTGTATGGAGTTTGTACGTACTTCGTATGACTGCGTGGGTTTTCTCCAGGCCTCCCACATTCCCCCAAGGACGTGCGGGTTTGTAGGTTAATTGGCTTCTGTAAATTATCCTCAGTGTGTAGCATGGACCTAGTGTATAGATGACCTGTGGACAGTGCGGTCTTGATGGGCCGAGAGCCCTTTCCATGCTGTATCTCTTAAACCAAGTATATGGTTGGCAAGAGAAAGGAGAACAAGGTGCAGACTGGGATGTGGAACTGCTGAAAGTACGTAGACAGGGCTGAGAAATGGAAGGAATTTAAACAATAAATTGCTGGAGAATCTTTAGATGGTTTAGAACGAGAGACTAGTCAGGAGACAAGTGGAATAGTAAAGGTGGTAAAGATGGAGGTGAATTACTTAGCGATGGAATCGTTTTAGAGGGACAATTGTACAACAGTTTGTCTGTGACTTGCATATGATTTTATTAAAATAAGAATGTTCAAGTTCGGTAATATTAGATATGGCTCTGCAGGAGAAGGTAATAGACTAAGTTTGAGGTGAAAAGATGAAGAGAGCCAGAGGATTAATAGATCCACCTCTGTGTTCAGTCATCATACTTCTGCAATTCCTCTTTTGATCCCCTCTTGCTCCTCCATCTGCCCTGCCCTCATTTAAGACCAAACACCAAACCTATTTCTTTCACCCCATTCTCCATGGAGTTTATATGTTTGTGAATCAGTCGCCAGGAAGCAGCTTGGGATGTTTTCTGTGTTAAAGATGCAATTATAACCTAAATCTTCTGAAACAAAAGCAGGGTGTGAACATTGAACTGCGATTGTTTTTATCCTCATTGATAATTGTCATCGTGGCAAATGTCTGAAAATGTTTGAAACTGTGCTCATTTACTTGTTGCAATTGTTTTAACTGCAGATACTTGGTAAAATTCTTAGCCAAACTAACAGAATACCAAGATGCCAACAAGATGACACCTGGTAACATGGCGATTGTACTGGGACCCAACCTGCTCTGGACAGCCAATGAAGGGTAAGATTTCTTTGCCTGAATTTGATTTTACATTGACAGTCATAAGGTCATAAGTGATAGGAGTAGAATTAGGCCATTCGGCCCATCAAGTCTACGCCACCATTCTATCATGGCTGATCTATCTCTCCCTCCTAACCCCATTCTCCAGCTTTCTCCCCATAACCTCTGACACCCGTACTAATCAAAAATCTATCTATCTATCTCTGCCTTAAATATATCCTTTGACTTGGCCTCCACAGCCTTCTGTGGCAAATAATTCCACAGAATCACTACCCACTGACTAAAGAAATTTCTCCTCATCTCCTTCCTAATGCCCCTGTCCCACTTAGGAAACCTGAATGGAAACCTCTGGAGACTTTGCGCCCCACCCAAGGTTTCCGTGCGGTTCCCGGAGGTTGCAGGTGGTTGCCGGAGGTTGCAGGTAGTGGAAGCAAGTAGGGAGACTGACAAAAACCTCCGGCAAACCAATCACCATTCGCACTAGTTCTGTGTTATGCAACTTCCACATCCACTCCCTACACACTAGGAACAATTTTTAGAGGCCAATTAACCAACAACCCCACATGTCTTTGGGATGTGGGAGAGATAAGACTTTGCCTTCCATCACAGCGAGGAGGAGATTCGCTGTAATGGATGTTTGTGTAAATTGTGTTGTGTCTTGGTTCTTCTACTTGTTTGTATGACTGCAGAAATCAAATTTCGTTTGAACCTCAATAAGGTTCAAATGACAACAAATAAATTGTATCATTGGAGTACCTGAAGGTTACACATGGGGACACAAGGAGATAATGCAAACTCCACACTGACAGCAATCATGGTCAAGATCGAATCTGGGCCTCATGCAGCAGCTCTACCAGTGCCACCCTAACCAATATATTGGTTTTAACATATAAGAATCACCTTATTTAAAAATGTTATTTAATTTCAGTGCCCAAATTAGCTCCAATCCTTGTTTTATTTTCAGTAGGATGCTCAAAGAGTTAAATAATATTGGTTCTTATTATTTTCTTTGTTTGCCACTTGTGAGATTTATTGTCTTATTGTCAGTTCAGCTGCTTGATGGTGTCAGGAGGGAAATGATTGTTGGTACAGGGTCGAAGACTACTTCAAGGTCCAGTTTCAAGATCTCAACACTGGTTGGAAAATAGAGCCAATATAATGAAAGACCTATTATAAAATATTAACCTAGTATAAAATGTATTCAACTTCCAACCTTTGCAGGTTAATTGGCCTCTGACAATTGTCCCTGGTGTGTAGGATAGAACTAGTGTACGGGGTGATTGTTGGTCGGTGCAGTTTCAGAGGGCCGAAGGGCCTGTTTCTACACTGTATTCATTCAGATTATCATATGTTCCTGTGCAATCTAATAAATTATAAACCTGATTTGAAAGGGCACAATGGCCCAGCTGATAGAGTTACTGCCTTACATCTCCAACAACCTGGGTTCAATCCCAGCCTCGTTACTGCCCATGTGGAGTTTGCACGTTCTCCCTGAGACCGCGCGGGTTTCTTCTGCGTGCAAATAGACACAAAAAGCTGGAGTAACTCGACAACATCTGTGGAGAAAAGGAATAGGTGATGTTTCAGGCTCCAGTTTTTTGTGTCACCTATTCCTTTTCTCCAGAGATGCTGTCTGACCCGCTGAGTTACTCCAACTGTTTGTGTCTATCTTCAGTTTAAACCAGCATCTGCAGTTCTTCCCTACACCAGTTTCCTCCAACATCTGAGAGGATACACGTTGAGGGTATGGGTGAGTGGGAGATTTAGGCAGGGGTTGAGGGGAATAACAGAATTTAATTAACATAAGTGTGTGATGGATGGACTGACGAGGGTGTGGAATGTGTGGAATGGTGAGGGTCAAAGAGTCTGTTTCAGTGAATCAATGAGTGGAACACAAGTGAAATCAAAGCTCCTTGCAGTAACTACTTCTGAGACAAGTTATTCCATTACAGTTTCTGTTTTCCTACTATACTGTACTCCCAATCCACACGACTGTTCTAACAGAGCAAAAACATAACTATACGTCCAGATTGAGATCAGCATTCAGTTGTAACTGTCTCTGCAACTGCCTCTTGCCAGCTGGTAAATCGCTAACTTATCAAGTGCAAATTTTGATGTTGTTTTTTTTACCAGATTGCAGTATAGTGAAAGGTGTCAGGTATGTTTCACCAGAGTTTACAGCCTCAGCACTCATTTCAATGTTTCTTGGGCAATAATTGACATAGAGGTCTTATTCTGCAGACAGAAATCACTCTTCAATTCCAACCAGGGGTTGTGGGGAGATGGCAGGAGAATAGGGTTAAGAGGGAACGGTAGATCAGCCATGATAGTATGGCGGAGTAGACTCGATGGGCCAAATGGCCTAATTCTGCTCCTTTAACCTGTGAATTTATGAGCCCATCATTCATTGTTTCTATGGAGAGAGTTTGAAGGTGACTCGTTGATTCAATGATCTCTTCATCAAGGAAGAAATTAAAGCATTACTTTCTCACGCTCAACATTCTCACAATTGGCTCGTGTTATTCAGGCCTTTCCCCAGCTTGGTTTAATTTAGTTTAGTTTATTTTATAGATATAGCTTGGAACCAAGACCTTCGGCCCATCAAGTCCATGCCGACCTTCGGCCCATCGAGTCCATGCTGACCATCGATCACACGTTCAAGCTAGTTCTATGTTAGGCACTTTCGCATTACGTTCATAAGTAATAAGAGCAGAATTAGGCCATTTGGCCCATCAAGTCTACTCTGCCATTCAATCATGGCTGATGTATCTCTCCCTCTCAACCCCTTCTCCCCTTAACCTCTGACACACGTACTAATCAAGAAGCATCCACTTCTTACACACTAGGTGCAATTAACCAACAAACCCGTACGACTTTGGGAATGCGGGAGGAAACCGGAGCACCCGCAGGAAACCCACTCGGTCACAGGGTGAACGTGCAAACTCCACACAGACAGAACCCGAGGTCAGGATCGGACGCAGCTCAACCTGCTGTGCCATAGTGCCACCCTTTGGTCGCTGATGCAAATGATATTACAACCCTTGTGATTACCAAGTCAAGTCACTTTTATTTCTATAGCACATTTAAAAAACAACTCTCGTTGACCAAAGTGCTTCACATTGGTGGAGGTACTAAGGAACATAAACAGAGATTGAATACTGAACCTGGCAACTGTGTCCTTTTCAATGCTCCAGTGTCACATCAGCTGATGCAATTAGACCATGGAAAACTGGAGAAAGCTTTGTTGTAAGGTGCTAATTATTGTTGGGGACAATTCATCCGCAGAAACACAGTTAAGTTGAATGTTTTTTTTGTCTGAAGGTCCATGACTGAAATGATGACAACAGTTTCCATACAAATTGTGGGAATTATTGAACCCATAATTCAACATGCCGATTGGTTCTTCCCAGGAGGTAAGCGCTGAATTAGTAAACTATTTACAAGCTGCAAGGGGTATAGAGAAGATTTATGAGGCTGTTGCCCAGACTCTAAGGAGAGGTTGAGTAGGCTCGGAGTCTATTACTTGGAGTGTAGGAGAAAGAGGGGTGGTCTTGTAGAGGTGTACAGAATCATGACATGAATATACGTACAGGCTCTGCCCAGAGAAGGGGAATTGAGATCCATGCCAACCACAAAAAAATCCTTTATTGCAAATCTTTGTCTTCTGCCATCCAGATCTATCTACTGATCTATCTCCTCCTCCTAACCCCATTCTCCTGCCTTCTCCCCATAACCTCTGACACCCGTACTAATCACAATATGTTAATATGTTTGAATCTGGGGATTAAATACTTTGTTTTGTATCTCTTTCAAAATTAGATATTGAGTTTAACGTGACTGGAAGCTACGGGAGCCCATTGCACACCAATCACAACGCAAACTACAACTCCATGCCCTCTCCAGACATTGATCATTCAGACCGCAAGCAGCATGATCAGGCACGGCGACCCCTCAGTGTTGCCACGGACAATATGATGCTGGAATTTTACAAAAAGGATGGGTATGTATGGGCTGCTGCCTTCCTTTCTCTATTTCTAATGTAAAAAGCAGCTTTTCCACATACAAACCACGATTGCTTCTGAGCTGGAGTGAAACGATATACATTGGAACAATGAGGAGATATACTTTAAACTAATTTGACATGTTTAATATCATTAGAGGTTACAAGCTCAGTAATCTTTACATATCTAATGAAAATAGTTAAAAGCGATACATATAAGTATATCTGTTTTACTTTTGGTTTCAGCTTAACACTCAGCAACATTGTTTTTGATATGTGCATGAAATCCTTTATTCCCTTGGCTGTAAGGTGCTTAATGCACTGTTTCACAACAGTTGGCACTAAAAGTATCAGGGTCACAATCCTACTGCACAGATGCTGTGTGTGTGTGTGTGTGTGTGTGTGTGTGTGTGTGTGTGTGTGTGTGTATGTGTGTGTGTCTGTGTGTGTGTGTGTGTGTGTGTGTGTGTGTGTGTATGTGTTTGTTTTGTGTGTGTGTGTGTGTGTGTGTGTGTGTGTCTGTGTTTGTGTGTGTGTGTGTGTGTGTGTGTGTGTGTGTGTCATTTGTGCATGTCTGTATGTGTGTGCACGTGTCTGTGTGTGTGTGTGTCTGTGTGTGTGTCTCTGTGTATATGCATGCGTGTGTGCGCGGACTTCTGTGTGTGTGTGTCTGTGTGTGGCATTTGTGTATGCGTTTTTGTGTGTTCGTGTGAGAAAAATTGAGATCAGAAATACATATAGCATGAATATTGCTATCACAGAGTATCTGGAGAAGATACATATGAAATGTAACCCTTCTTATCAGCAAGATAAGTTTCATTTGTTTCACTTCTATTCATTCATTAGTTTTAGCACTTTAAGGTAAATATCCCAAAGCTCTGTCTATTTCCTATATTGTTCGGTTATATGGACCATGCCTCATTCATGCTGTCAGCCTGGATCCAGGTATAATCTACAATGGATAAATACTACACTTTGGGTCTGGAAATCCCTCTCTGTGGTTATTTAGTCCATGGTTTTCATTGGTATTTCATCTATAGAAGACACCAATTGTAAGATGGGTTTTTTTTGAAAATTTCAAGGCAGATAGTAATATTAATTCGGATTCCAAAGGAAAAAAAGATTTGAGGTAAATATTTGATCTGATCATGAGCAAACCTTGCAGTGAATAGAACTGAACAGGCCCTTCGGCCCACCGAGTCCGCGCCAATCAGCGATCACCCGTACTATCCTACACGCTGGGAACAATTTACAGGAGCCAACTAATTAACCTGCAAACCTACACGTCTCTTGGAGTGTGGGAGGAAACCGGAGCACCCGGAGAAAACTCACGTGGTCACAGGGAGAAGGTACAGGCAGCTCCCGTAGTCAGGATTGAATGTGGGGCTGCCCCTGCAAGGCAGCAGGTCTACCCCCTGCACTGTGACCTGTTTGCCTGTGATCTGTACCCAAGATGGGCCTCTGCTGGTTCTCGGGTTGTATCGGGTAAGTCACCGAGCCAGAAAGATGCCGGGACCTTGAGGGGAGCCGTGTAATCGACCCCAGAGTTCCTGAGTTAGACAGGGACAAACTAGTCGACACCCCCACGGACCTCAGCTGGAAGTGTGTGTGTGTGTTTGGTATCGATCTGTTTGGGCTTGGTGTGATCGCTGCCTTGTTTCAATAACCCACTGAGGGTCATTCATAAATAATTGCCTCTTGGGTAAGGTATCGATGAGTGACATCATGGCCCCAAAAGAGCAAAGCTTTCTGCAGAGAAAGGATGAGGAAAGATTTTAAAGGAGCATGCCGCACTCTTGTTAAGGGCTCGTCTTTACTTCAATGTAACAAAGTTGTACGTGTTGCGATGAACATTATTTGGTATTATGCCGATCATACTGCACATTGGCTGCTGTCTATCAATGTCAGTAACTTTGTGTGGTTTGACCAAGCCCATTCCAGCTTCTGTTGAATTTTCTTTCTTGCTATTGTCGTTTGCCCGCTGTTAAATCTGTTGTTGTGATGTTAATTCATTCCTGCACTCCGTTTTTTTGTTTGCAACCTGTTTTCATTCCTGTTAACTGAATACTTTTAGCTGTAAGTTCATGTCAGTCGAGTACTCTTGCCCAGACTACACATTTTACCATTTTAACAGCCTAAATTACATGAGATCACGCTCTGCATCTTGTCCAACCTGGTTCCTGTGGTAAGCAATCTTTTGAATTTACACCAAAATACAGGCACTTTAAAAATAGCAGCATAAAATAAGCTTGCTTTATTTTGTAAATCTTTTAATTCCAGTTAAAAGTATACCAGACTCTCTGCTGTATGGTCCACACTTTGTCTTGTAACACTTTAACCCAACACAGAGTTTGCCAATCTTGTTTATCTATATGCTTCCACAAAGGCATTGGCAACAGGGTGGTGCAGCGGTAGAGTTGCTGCCTTACAGCGCCAGAGACACGGGTTCGATCCTGACCATGGGTCCTGTCTGAACAGTTTGTATGTTCTCCCTGGGGTTTTCTCCTTGTGCTCGAGTTTCCTCCCACACTCCAAAGACTTACAGATTTTTAGGTTAATTGGCTTCAGTAAAAATTGTAAATTTTCACAAGTACTTCATAAGATAGCACAAGTAGGCACAGACTCGATGGGCCGAAGGGCTTGTTTCTGCACTGTATCCCTAAACTAAACTAAACTAAAGTCACTGTGAGACTTACAAACGTACTTAAAGGAAATATACTTGGCCTCCTCCATTGCCGGAGTGAGGCCAGCAACACACAACTTGGTGGAACAGCATTTCATATTTCGCTTGGGCAGCTTACAACCCAGCGGTATGTACGTTGAATTCCCTAAATTTTAGGCAACTTCTACAAACACTTCACTCCCCTTGGTTTCTTCCACCCTGCTCCTCCCTTTCTCCACTAAATATCAGTTAACCAGTTCCACAATTGTATGCAATGATGTCTCCCTCTTGGGATCACACTGTCCCTGGCCAATAATTGTCCTGTCAGGGAACCTCTCTGCTTGAGGTCATCTGTTGTTGACCCTGCTGTGTCCTGGTCTATTCTTGCTTCTAGTCCTCCCCTCTGAAGAAGGGTCCCGACCTGAAATATCACTTATCCATTACCTCCGGAGATGCTGCCTCGCCCGCTGAGTTACTCCAGCACTTTGTGATTATCTTAGCTATAAACCAGCATCTGCAGTTCCTTATTATTACTTTTTATACTTGTTTAGTCTACAAACGTTGAGTTGCCATAAAAGTGAGGACAATGAAAAAATGGAACCGAGTGCAACCAAGTTTTAACTTAGAAATGTCACTTCCCCAGTTCTCAGCTCTTGGGAGAGTTAGGAGTTCAGCCCAGTTTCTGGAATTGGCTGAGTAATCTAGACTTGAGTACTCAGTCTAGATCAAAGAGAACATTGAATTTTTGGAGGTATCATCTTTTAAATGTGGTGCCAAAACTACGCCTTGCATACCTGACCTCATAGCAGCACTAGAAGATCTCAAAGTTCCCCCAATCTCCTGGCCAATATTTGTAGCAAGGAACTGCAGATGCTGGTTTACACCAAAGATAGACACAAAAAGCTGGAGTAATTCAGCGGGTCAGGCAGCATCTCTAGAGAAAAGAGTCAGTCTGAAGAGGGGTTTGAACCCGAAAAGTTACCATTTTGTGTCAATATTACCTCTTCAGCAGTAGGTTAATCCTATGCATGGAAGTTTGGATACAAATACTTTGCATGCCATAATATCAATGACTGCACTTCTAAATTGATTCAACGTGGTGTCCTGAGGACTCAAAAGATAATAATGACATTTTGATTTTTCCATGCCATGTCCTTGTAACTTCTCCACACCAATTCTAAAAACTGTTAACCCTGTTACTTTAGACCAAGAAATGTCAGCTTATAGTATCATATATAGAGTTTCTGCCTTGTTCCAGCATTATGGAGACAGGAATTGCAGATGCTGGTTTACAAAAAAAGACACAAAGTGTTGGAGTATCTCAGCGGGTCAGGCAGCATTTCTGGAGAACATGGATTGGTGATGTTTCGGGTCAGGACTCGTCTTCAGACTGAAGAAGGATACTTACCTGAAACGTCGCCAATCCACGTTCTGTAAAAGTGCAGCCTGACCCGCTGTGTTACTCCAGCACTTTGTGTCGTTCCCATTATCAATGTGCACGTTAGTTTACACAAAGTGCATAGAGTTTACCCAATCAATGATCAGAAGCCAATTCCTAACATTGAGTTGCAGAGCTGTTTCTACAGAAACATAGAAACATAGAAATTACAGGAGTTTGTGTCCATTTTATTGTGATCCACTATATATACCTGCCTTCTCTCCATACCCCCTGATCCCCTTGCACGTTATATTTTCAACTACACACAGGATTCACCACTCTCTGCGTGAAAAAAGTTCTTCTCATCTCGGTTTTAAAGGATTTCCCCCTTATCCTTAAGCTGTGACCCCTTGTCCTGGACTTCCCTAACATCGGGAACAATCTTCCTGCATCTAGCCTGTCCAACCCCTTAAGAATTTTTAAGTTTCTATAAGATCCCCTCTCAATCTTCTAAATTCATTAAACCAAGACTATCCAGTATGACATCCCAGAATCAGCTGTTTCTCTGCACTCCCTCATGTGATTTGGAGACCAAAACTGTACAATACTCCATCCACCCACCACTGCAGTAGGCTCCTATACTAAAGTGTTACAGATACTTTCTTTAGTGTGAACCTTTTGTATACAATCCTGCTAAATCATTACTTTTCTGTCAAACGCACTTGTTTTAATAGGCATCTGCAACCCTTGCAATAACTGTTCTTTGATTCATTTAACCCTTTGTGTTGTGTTCTAAATAGTACTGTTTTGTTTCTGCTAATGCAGCCTTAGGAAAATACAAAGGTACTGTAACAATAACGTCTGCATAACCGACTTTAGATAATAAGATGAGCATGAAGATGAGATGAAGGGGTTGGGGTGAAAGATTCAAAATATATAGAGAGTCACAGCTCAGAGAGAGGAACACACTTACATTTGCCATTTCTCACATATGAACATTTGCACTGACTCTTGATTTTACATGTGTGCGCATTTTATGAATTGAAATAGTACTGAGAAGCAAAAACATTGGATACAGGGAGAAAGCTGGAAGAAATGGAGGCAAGGACTATACTAGGAGGATGTGTAGGACACATACTGGGAGGATATTAGTGAGGGGGGGTCGATTGGCAGATAGGTGGACAAAGGTCAGACATAAAAAGCCAAAAAGTGTGCAATAAAGAGAGAAGTGACCAGTCTACACTGCAGATAAACTCATGCCTCATAGCTGGGCTGAAACACAATGTGACTTGTTCTGGAAAGTAAATGCTCTTCACCACAACCAGACTGGTGTCAGGGTGCTTTGTGTGTTGCCAGTGCAGTTGTGGTGAACCTGTATGGATGTGTACATGTATGTGGACGTGCATACAAAAACAGTTTTAGATGGTGTGTCCTTGGATATTATATATGAGTCTGTGTATACAGGCATGTGGGTGCAGATGTGTGTATGGATATACATTAGGTAAGTGTGCCATCATATTTTTTCCATCTCACTCCAGATATTACAAATGTAATACAATTCTTTTTATACAAAAAGGAAACAAGATATATAGCCAGTATTATCCATGTTGCAAGGGTAACGAGTCTACCTTTTAAAATCATTTTTTGGTGATCTGGGTGCGTATCATTTATTACCATCGTTAGTTGACCAAGAGAATCAACATTTTAAACATAATGCAGATAGTAAAATTAAAACTGGGTATTGAGCATATGATTACTGTAGAAGCTGAAATGTCAATGAGTTAAATGTTAAAAAAAAACAAGTCCTTTATATTTTGAAATGTTAATTACCTCAACATAAGATTTTAATTTGCTGACAATAGGATTTGCTGATAAGTAGATCATTGCTAAATTCCCAGTAAATCATAATAATGTGTGTGTATATTCCCTGTGGACATTGGATGTGAAAAGGTGCATTAATTACACTATTCTCAACTAATTTTGCAATTGTTATTATATTACATCAATGTAATGTTTGCAAAAGCATAAAAGCCACGTTCAACAGCCGTGATATATTTTGGATATAACATTGACTTTCACATCAATCACTCAATTGAGATGATTTCCATGTCTGTAACTTTGGTTACAGTGATTCTTTAGACTTTGGAGCTGACTTGAAATAATAGTTGCATGTAACTTTTGTGAATCCGATATTATTTGTTGTGCACATACTAGATTATTATGTTGCATTTCAAGAATATAAGTGATATGCTAATGCTGTCCCTTGGCATTAGTTGAATGTACTTTGAAGTGGTCTCTTCTGTATCTTCCTGTAGAATTATTTATTTTTGAAACCCAGTGTTCGCCTCTATAAAGTGTTGATGGTGTCTCTGTGTTCTTGTAGCATGGGTGTGAGGGTGATGGACACCTCCTGGGTGGTCCGTAGAGGCTCCTCCATTGTCCGAAAGCCATCCTCCACCCCACCTGGCATGCAGCCCCCTCCTCCGCCCGCTGAACCTGCCGCCACGTGTCAGTCGCCAATCCCCGAACAGCCTGTAGAAAGTTCCACCTCTCCCACCCCCACTCCTCCACCTAGCGGCCCACTCACAGGGGCTGAACAAGTCAGGTAAGAGCGTGGGCCTGCCGCCCTGTCTGTGTCAGCAAGCTTCCGGAGCTTTCCTTCCATCCTCTCCCCCCCCCCCCCACCCCCACACCACCTCCCCACCACCCCCCCCCCCCCCCTCGCTCCTCGCTCCCACCATTCCGCTTCACTGTCACCCCAGCTTGTAGTACGTGCAGTCAGTGAGCTGAATCAGAAACTAGTGCACAGTCCTCTTGGGCATTCACTGCACCAACTATCAAACCCATTGTGGCCCGAAAACTTCTCCAATCTCATCTTTGGTCATTGTGAAGGCAAAATGTACAGTGGCATTTGTTTGACAAGAAGGTAACATCACTTAAATAGTGACTGATGTTCAGGGTGGTGGCATGGAGTTCGGCATTGCCTCATAGAACGCAAAACTGCCCAACAAGGTCGTAGGATCATAGGATACAGGAGCTGAATGAAGCCATTTCACCCATTGAGTCTGCCCCGCCATTTTGATTTCAAGAGAGAGTTAGATTTAGCTCTTCGGGCTAAGGAAATCAAGGGATATGGGGAGAAAAAGCCAGAATGGGGTACTGATTTTGGATGATCAGCCATGACCCTATCGAATGGCGGTGCTGGCTCGAAGGGCCGAATGGCCTACTCCTGCACCTATTTTCTATGTCTATGTTTCTATGACCCTGTAACATAGTTGATTAAGGAAATGGACAGTTGATCTAGGGACACAAGGAACTGCAGATGCTGGAACCCTCAACAAAACTCAAAGTGCTGGAGGAACTCAAGTTTGAAGTCTTCAAACTTGGATCTTCTAATTGAGGTTGATGTGGTAATTAATGGATTTGAAAAATTAGGCAAAAAATATTTATTGGCTCAGAAGGTCCAGGGAAGGGACAGAAGCTTAAATTAAGATCATTCAAAGATGATGTCAGGAAGGAACAGAGGGCAGTGGCATTCTCTCTCCGTCGTGGGATATGTACCAATCACAAGCACATGGGACTGGCTTAGATGGGACATCTCTGCCGGCATAGATGAGTTGGGCCGAAGGGTCTGTGTCTGTGCCACATGACCCCATGACTCTAAAACGTATGGAGACTGAGTTTACATTTTCAACACTAGGATGTGCACTTACTAAACAAGAAGCATTCATGGATATGAAATACAAATTATTCAAGATCAAAATAAGTAGCAGAGCAGTCAGGAATGCTGAAGGACATATTATACCAAGCAAAGCCACTGGGGTTTTGTAACTCAGCGGGTCAGGCGGCATCTGCAGAGACGTTGTTTCAGTTCGGGTCCCTTCTTCAGGGGGGTGTTCAGTGGCACGGCGGGTAGTGCCGCTGCCTCATAACACCAAGGTCTTTAGTCAGTGGGTGGTGGATCTGTGGAGCTCTTTGCTACAGAAGGCTGTGGAGGCCAAGTCAGTGGATATTTTTAAGGTAGAGATGGACAGATTCTTGATTAGTACGGGTGTCAGAGGTTTGGGGAGAAGGCAGGAGAATTGAGGGAGAATTTGGACCCCTTGAGGGAGAATTGAGTTAGGAGGGAGAGATAGATCAGTCACAATTGAATGGCGGAGTAGACTGATTGTGCTCCTTCATTTATCACCGTAGACCCGTGTTTGATCCTGATCTCAGGTGTTGTCCATGCGTGGAGTGTGCATGTTCTCCCTGTGACCACGTGGGTATCCTCGAGCCCTCCGTTTTCCTCTCATATCCCAAAGATGTGTGGATAGCAGGTTAATTGGCCTCTGTAAATTGCCCCGAATGTGTTGGGAGTGGATCAAGTAGGATAATGTAGAACTAGTCTGATTGGGTGTTCGATCGTGTGCATGGGCATGGTGGGCCAAAGGGCCTGTTTCCATGCTGTATCTCTAAACTTAACTAAGCATACTTCACTACGAGCTTCCTAATGTTCACATTACTCTAATCCAAAAAAAACATCTCCAGTGGAAAAGTGTGCTGCCATTCAGGTTCAGCTGCCAAAGATATGCAGTCACTATTTAATCTATTATACCCCTGGACAAGAGATTATCAGATCATCTTTAAAAGAGTCGCAAAGACATATAACAAAGACCATTCTGAGCTTTTCATTGCAGTTCTATCTTCTCACCCCTGGAGGTCACTCTCTGTGCATAAACACAAGAGTTATGCGGCTAATTTAGATTTAAAATTGAAAAGAACTGCAGATACTAAGTTAGATTTTTGCATTCAAGACTGCACACCAGGGGCATAATAGCTCCCCAACAACCAGTGCTGGATGCTTTTGTTTTTAGGCTGCTTTGCGGCACTTTATTTTGAAATTATACAAAGGGCACTTTTGTAGTTTTACTAGTAAAGTTCTACTCGAAGTGTCAATGAAGAAATGTAAAATTACTTTCTTTCATTCAGAATTGAATTGTACCCAAACAGTCAGACATTGCTCTGAGGCAATCATGGATTTCTCCAATATAGCTTTGTCCAATGGTAGGATATATCTAAGTGGCCTAACTGACAAAACAACTTAACTTTAAATCAGAAAAGTTTGTTTCTATTATTATAGTTTTAAATCTGAGCTGAAGCTGTGAGACAAAACTACCAGCAAATATCATTAATACAGGTGTCAGAGGTTATGGGGAGAAGGCAGGAGAATATGGTTAGAAAGAAGAGATACATCAGCCATGACTGAATGGCAGAGTAGACGATGGGCCGAATGGCCTAATTCTACTCCTATCACCTATGGCTTTATTAACCAACACAATAATGTTAATTTCACCAAATGACCATGTTTTACTGAACTGGAAGCACATATGTTTGGAGAGAGTATTTAAGATCCATCTGACAGGTTCTTCAAATTCTTCAGTAATTTTCCCGAAATAATACAAAAACATTAGTGTTTCCTTTATTAAAAACAACTTCTAAATTAACTTTCAATTCTCCGCACTCCTGAAACTATACACACCAGAAGCTCATCTTTCCACCAGAGATCATCACAACTAATCTCAAGCTGGACCTGATCTTATGGTCAACATCACAGAGGTCCCCGTACATCGTGGAGTGAACTGTGCCGTGGGAGGCTGCAGTTGGTGAAGCGTGTGAACGCAAATGTCTGAAGTATTCAGACTTAGCAGCCGAGGCAGAACAACGTGGCTGGTGTACACAGGTGCTCCCTGTAGAGGTTGGTCGTAGAGGGTTTGTAGCCATGTCAACAACCAGACAGCTGTCAGAGGCTCACAAAATTGCTGGAGAAACTCAGCGGGTGCAGCAGCATCTATGGAGCGAAGGAAATAGGCGACGTTTCGGGCCGAAACCCTTCTTCAGACCCGAAACGTCGCCTATTTCCTTCGCTCCATAGATGCTGTTGCACCCGCTGAGTTTCTCCAGCAATTTTGTGTACCTTCGATCTTCCAGCATCTGCAGTTCCCTCTTGAACACAGCTGTCAGAGGCTGCCGAGCAAAGCAGGAACTGGCTGTGGCTGAAGGGGAAGGGCTGCAAAATGACCAGCGAGAGGGGTAAAATGGAGGGGAGCGCACCTGGGACTCCAGGTGATGCTGTTGAACCCTCTGTAGGTGTCTCTCTGTGGGCCTATCAACGATACACCAAGGAAGGAGGGTGCCCACCTGATGACCACAGTGAAGTTTTTACCCCCACCCCAACTCAAGATAGTAAGAAGGTGCCAATTATAGTAGGGATTGTAATATCAAGCCCTATAAGCCCAACCAATTATCCGTGACTCCTGAAACTATACACATCACTCAATCATGTTTGCACTTGGATGCGCCATTATTACATAACCATTATATTTGTTTCTTTGACTTTTCTCAACCTGATAAGCTTTAAAAAAAAATCTGAAGGTAAAAATAATGATAGATATATTTAGACACCCACAGCAGAGAGTGGGAGAGCCACAGTTGTCTCCACCTAGTCTCTTTGGGTATGTATAACTCACTGAGTAGATATTGCATGCATTGCAGTGCCTATTCTACTTCCTGATTGATACATAGGTTTTTACAGGCCTTTATTTAGTTTGCAAAATAATGAAAAGCTTTCAACAATCAAGATCAGAACCTCATCCCATTACTGTGATTGCATAAGTCAAACTTCAAGTAATTTTATGAATGAAAGTCAGATACCTAATGGGCGATCGTGTTCACTGCCGATGTTAAAATATGCTTAAAAAATGCTGCCTTTCTGCGGTGACCGTTTGCAAACAGCACAACAACAAAGAATCAGATACACGAGTTCTGAACTCTTGAGTTGCCATCAAGAATTATGTTAGAAGGTTGATTGACTTCCTAAATTTGTCCTATGCTATGTTGGCATTTTATATTGCCAATCAAAGCTGATAATTAATGAAGGAATTGACATTCAATTTAAAGAGATGACCAATAACGCTGTTTCCACTTTCCCCGTTTGTTTCTATCGTATGGTGATGGGTGTGTGTGTGTGTGTGTCTACATGGGAGCTTTCACTCTGGATATCAATGTATATTCAGGAATATTAAATCATCTGGCTATTATTCGCCCTTACAACCCATTACATTGGGTAAGATGTATAAACTATCCTGAAATAATATCAGCACCACTGCACTCTTATCCAAGGTAAAAATGATCCCCCTTTATTAAACATGTAGGAAGGTACTGTAGATCCTGGTTTATACTGAAGATAGACACAAAGTGCTGGAGATACTCACTGGGTCAGGCAGCATCTGTGGAGAAAAAAGATGGGTGACGTTTCAGGTCAAAACCCGGGTTGGTTCAGACTCAAAACATCGCCCAAACCTTTCCTCCACAGATGCTGCCTGACCTGCCGAGTTACTCCAGCACTTTGTGTCTGTCTTCAGTATCAAACATCCCTGCTGTCCTCAAAAGCTGATGGTGGGTGGTACTTCTGCAAGTGAATGGTTGAGAAGCCACGTGTGGTGCGTACTGAATCGGCAGTGTTTGCTGTGAAATCCATCCCTGGTCATTAACGCTAAATGTAACATTTGATTGTATCAGAACAATGGCGCATCTAGTTGGGCCCAACGGCCGGGAGATCTAGGTCTAATCATGACCTTGGGTGTTGTCTGTGTGGAGCTTACACCTAGTTCCCCGTGACCACATAGGTTTCTTCCGGGCGCTCCGGATTCCTCCCACATCCCAAGACGTGCGTGTTGGTTGGTTGGTCTCTGTAGAATTGTTCCCGGTGTGTCGGGAATGGATGAGGAAGTGGGATAACACAAAACGGAAGATCAATTGTCAGCATGGACTCGAGGGTACGTCGGCACAGTGAGCTGACAAAGTTATAGTCCTTTGTACTGCCTGTAGCTGCCCCCACATCCATCTCTCCCAACCTCCCCCCTTTGTTCTCGCCAACCCCCCTCCACTGGGCACCCATTGCTCTGGTTGGCCCCGCTGGAAGGCCAGTTCCATGCTGTGTCTCTAAGCTGAGAACATACTACTCTACACCTGAAATTCGTTCTACTGAAGTCAATTTTAGTAGGGAGTTAGATGTGGCCCTTGTGGCTAAGGGGATCAGAGGGTATGGAGAGAAGGCAGGTACGGGATACTGAGTTGGATGATCAGCCATGATCATATTGAATGGCGGTGCAGGCTCGAAGGGCCGAATGGCCTACTCCTGCACCTAATTTCTATGTTTCTATGTTTCTATGTTTAGTATTGCCGACCAGAAATGTGAGTGGAGGGAACTATACTGGCTGGATGCACATGCAAGTCAGATTCTCTTCCCTGCAGCATGAATGAATCTAGACATATATTTGTTCTGTTTAATCTCTTACCATTGCTTATATTTGTCTCATTTCTTTTTCAAGTCCTTAGTTTATAGTTTAGAGATACAGAATGGAACCAGGCTCTTCGGCCCATCGGGTCTGTGCCAAGCATTGATTATCCCGTTCACATCAGTTCTATGTTATCCTACTCGCTACACACTAGACACAAAATAACCTACAAACCCGCATAGATCTTTGGGGTGCGAGAGGAATCCGGAGCTCGGGGATAAAACCCACGTGGTCGTGCAAACTCCACACGGACAGGACCGGGTTCTTTGGCGCCGCCACCATGCCACCACACGTTGTAGTAAAATTAGAGTAAAAAGGGTTTTGAGGTAACACAACTGTGTCACTGTGGCTTTGATGTGAAGCGCAGAGAATGCATGTGCACTCTGTAATTTAGCTGCTGACGCACAAGATTTACAACACGTTTCACGTTCAGCATGGCAGTGTTGAGTCCTTGGTGTCCACTGTGTGTTGTGTAGTCACCCACTCACCTTACCGACCCTGCTATGTTGCTCAATGCAAATGTCTGATGTTTTCTGTCAAACCGTGTCCAAGTTACTAAATCATGTTTTGTTTTTTTTCTCTGTTGATTTTTGTTTTTCTCCCCCTTCCTATTTTCTTTTGTACCTCTTCCCTGACCAATATTGTCGCTCTTGATGTTTACAGCACTGATGAGTTCTCTTCCAATTGGTCGGATTCTTGTTACTCCTACCCTTGCCCAGAAGATGACAGACCTTGCCCGCACCCTTGTCTCCAGCATGCCCACCATTTCTATCATAAGGCTCAGTCCCCTTGCTGGCCAGAGGTTGTACCCCAAGCCTCCTCGCCTCAGAGGTGGCTGGAATACAGCCCAACCTTACTCACCCACCCTCCCTCCCTGCAGCAACTTGACATCAACTCTAACCCCAAGCCATGCTCCCTCCACCTCCCTAAACCAGGCCCCTCCACTGACTCGCATGCATCCGAAACTAATGTCTCCCCTGTCTACGTCAAAACCCCTCTCCTCCTAACCAAGCACGACCCTTACTCTACTCCCTCCAACCCTTCCATGTCAGCCTCTACCCCATGGGTCGGTTGTGGCAGTGGCAGAGACAAAGGAACCAGGCTGACTAGGTAAATATTCCAAATTCATGCCTCGATACAAAGGGTACTCTAGTTAAAGCAACGTAACATCTCTATTAGGATGAGGGAGAGTAACATGGAGCATTAATAAATATTGCGTAAGGCTACCATGTGTGTGTGTGTGTGTGTGTGTGTTGCATGTTTTATACATTAGTTAAACCCAGCCAGGTAGATCTGTGTGTACATCTGGTGTATTTTGACATGTGGAGGCTGAGTGATGACGTGGGCCCGTGTACAATAATCCTCAACTCTCCTCCTCAGTGCAATGAAGGGCAAAGAACTCTCGCCCGTGATCGGACAGAAAGGTAGACCAGTCTCCGACCACGTGACTTCCTCCAGCAGCTTGCAGCAAAACATCGCCACGGGTCAACTGTCGAGCGAGCAGAGTCCCCACACCTTGCGCAAAGGTAGGCGCTTGCCTCGTGTACGTGAATGGTTCTTACACCATCAGCTTGTGGTCAAGAGTTCTCTGAATAAAGTTTATGTTGAATGTTACGTGGGCAAGTTAGGCTGAAGGGAGACGGACACAAAATGCTTGAGTAACTCGGTGGGACAGGCAGCATCTCTGGAGAGAAGGAATGGGTGATGTTTCGTGTCGAGACCCTTCTTCAGACTGATGGGCCTGTTTTCACGCTGCATGGCTCTGACTATTTGGTTTGATGTGGATGTAAACGTGTTTTCTCAAATGATACATTATTCAATTAAAATCTTTATCGCCAACAGGGTCTGAATTTCTTCTCTCTGCAGCTGCAAAGAAGGTGGTGTCGCTGCCGCCCAAAATCTCCTTTGAGCAGACGGCGAGTCAGCCTTCCCCCGCGAGCTTGTCCCCTACCCCTCCCAGCACCCCATCACCGTACGCTGCAAACTATCCCCAAGCTTACACCTTGCCGCCAAGCCAGACTCCCCCCGCCGCTCCCTCCCTCTCCTCCCCCCCTTCCCAAACCAGCACTTTAACCAAATCTCGACCCGCTCTGAAGCCAAGGCAACGACCCACACTTCCACCTCCACAACCTCCAACTTCGGGCCTAACTGGCTCCAGCCCTCAACCCTTGGACCATTCTATCTTAGACAACCTGTCTGCTGGAGAAAGCATGTCCACAGGTATGTACTGGCATTGATTTAGCAATCTCCATGCATGTTAACATCACATTGAATTCTAAATCAATGAATCCATGCTTGTATAAAATATTCATATGGAATTATAAGATCAGTGAAATGAATTTGAATTCTTGTTTGGAAAAGTACTTGAAAAAGTTATGGTAGTTCAGTTTTTAGAAGTTGACATTATTTTCAAGTGAGATACTTTTTTTTTTTAAATTCAATCGCAAAATGTGGTGATATTGCTTGGATTTAGTTGCCCCGAGAAGGAAACCTTCTTGAAACATAAAAATCACATTTACAGTTGGCTACAAATGGGCCTTTGCTGATCACAGGTCAGGGTTTATCATGTTGGCAGATGAATAGAGTCTCGATTAATTAGGATGGCACAGCGGGAGAGCTACTGACTTATTGCACAAGAGACCGGGCTCAATTCTGACCACGGGTGCTGTGTGTGAAGAGTTTGGATATTCTCCCTGTGACCGCATAGATTTTCTCCAGCTGTTCCGGTTTCCTCCCACATTCCAAAGATATGCAGATATTGTAGGTCCATTGGCTTCTGCAAATTGCCCCGAGCATTCAGGGTGCAATAGTAGGAAAATATAGCACTTGTGTACTAGTCTATCAGAGAACGAGAAGTAATGGTCTGAAGGACCTGCTTCCATGCTGTTTTTCTAAAGCAATCAGACTGGGTAAAATCATTGGCTTCCCTTCCCTAACATCAACACTTTGTATTTGCTACACAGGCGACAAACTTTGTGACTGGATATACAACCCATTGCATCCTGACATCAGTGTTGATCAGGATATGAGTGAGTCTTCATTTGTGTCAACTTCTGATTCTTAGAGCAACGTGTTCCAATAAATGTACTGCAATTAGTTACAAAATCTGAAACAAAGGCATTTAAGGCAAACTACTTGTTGGGTGCAATCAGTGAACAATCTTGCAGGATACTTCTATTCTAAAATAAATTAGTTGGCTGAGAATTCGTAAGCTCATTAGACATAGGAGCAGAATTAGGGCCTTCAACCTATTGAGTCAATCGTGGCTGATCTATTTTCCCTCTCAGCCCCATTCTCCTGCCTTCTTCTCATGACCCCTTACTGCCCTGAAGGAATTCAAATATGATCACCCTACTAATCATTATTTTTCTCCATTTTCTTTTACTGAACTCAACTTGCCTTCTTTACCTAATGCTCGGGAGTTTACACATCTATAAACGTTACTGCAACCTACTGGTTGATCTGGTGATTAGATCACTGGTGACATTTGCTGGTGGAAACGGCCTGAGAACATTGAAATCACCACATCCATGTTCTCAGACAGCCCACCGTGCAAGATCCATCATGGGTCTGTTCCACAACCTCTGTTCCTACAATCAGTTTTGCAGTCACTGACTAAAACAACTCTACCAAGACTCTAGAAACCTGACAACCACATAAACCATCATGACCACCTCCCAATTGGTGTAAGGTTGGGAGAAAAATAAGAATTTGAGTACAGTATGATGGTTTAAACAACCTGATTTTTTTTATTTCCAAAAGCATAGTTCCAAATGTTCTGTTGTTAATATATTGTTTTGTAGAACATTTAAACAAGAATTCAAATGCATGATTTGAACCAGAGTTATTTTGTGATGAAGAACATTTAGCTCAAAACAAAAGCGGGATTATTCAAGGGGTTTAAATGAATTAAAACAGTGAAGTTCTCATGGTTTAAGAAATGATCCTTTAATGTCAGTGTTTAACATCTGAAAGATATGACATTATTTTACCGCAGTGCTCAATCGGACAAGATGCACATTTTATACTGGGCTGCAGCTTATAATTTTAAATATTGGGAGTTAGTTAGTACAGATAACCCTTGTTATAATGGTCCATTGGTGGGGAGGGGGGGGGGGGGGGGGGGGGGGGGGGGGAGTAATTCAACATCTCTGGGGGAATGAAATAGGTGACATTTCGGGTCGAGAGCCTTCTTCTGTCTGAGTCTGAAAATGGGGCTTGATCCGAAACATCACCTGTTCCCTTTCTTCAGAGATGCTGCCTGACCCACTGAGTGACTCCAGCATTTTGTGTCTACAGTGCCATTGGTTGGGGGGGGGGGGGGGGGGGATGGTGGCCATTATTGGCAATTGTTCGCTATAAACGAGTAAGGGATTCCCTCCAACCACCTAGCGGTTACTCAGTGAAACAGAGAGTTGTTTTCAAATACAAAGTTGTTTTTAACAGATAAAAATGTTTGTTTTGTTACTCTAAGCTAAAATTACTAAAGGCTGTTTGCTACATTGGTTAATAGAGTATCATTGCACGTGTTAATCAAAGCAATTGCTTGTCAATTTCAATAGCCTCCCTCAGTGTATCTAACAGTCTATGTCCTGAAATAGACAATGGTGTCTGATTACTGTGAGAATGCTCCATCTGCTATGATCCATTATATAGAGATCCGTAATAATAAGGGTAGCCCATATAATCGCTAAATGGAAATAAAGGTCTCTTTACCAGGACTATCCTCTGTACTGGGAAGTCAATAAATTAGAGTCCCTCTGAAGCTAAACAGTTCCACCAGCTTTGTAAATGTTACATTCATCTTGTTAATTTTCCCAATACATAAGAAAGTTTGTTTTAAGCTGTGTTTGGGGCGATATTGCCAGCTCTGTTGCCCCCACAAACTGAGCAGAGAGGTTGCATTATTCCACACAAATAATATAAAGCCTCACCAGAGATTTATTTCACTCTTTTAAAAATCAGTTTGCTCACTCTCACCAATGTAAACAAGTTAGATCTGTGGAAGTATTGACAGCGTTTCTGATAACCACCCTTGTATAAGAACAGTCATTCAAGCTGAACATATAATGTACTCATTCACTGATCTCATCTTACTGTATTTTTGTTGAAGTCTTATGCATAATCATAATTAACTAACTTGCTTGAGATTCAATATCATCTTAAAGGCTGTATGCAAATGTGTTTGTAGTCGTTACAAGTTTTTAATTGGCGACTTTTCTTTCCACATAGTATATAATCATGTTAGAGAAATGAAGAAACTCGTCAAGATACAAATTGTGTTTGGAGCTGAGCAAATGTATTTTACAGTTGCACATTCCTGGAGGCATCTTGCTCATATATTTTCCTCATTTCCTGTACAGGTAATCTGTAGGTTGTGACCACACAACGTATTAGACTTTAGAGAGACACAGCGTGGTAAAAGGCTCTTTGGACCACCGAGTCCACGCCGACTAGCGATCACCCCATACACTAGCATGACACACACTAGGGACAATTTACTCTTTGTGAGTGGAGTGAGGGAGGAAGCCGGAACCCTGGAAAAACCCACATGGTAACAGGAAGAACGTGCAAACTCCGTACAGACAGCAACCATAGACAGGATTGAACCCTAAACTGTGCCGCCCCTGCCTGATTTAGTTAAAATAATAATGCATGTGATTTGGTACAAAGGGTCAGAAATTCCTTCACATATATCCACAAGCTGGTACTATGAAAGTGAAACTCATTTCAACGCAGAGTACAACAAAATGCTGCCCATTCCTGGATGTCCTGACAACACTGTGTGGCACAGCAGAACTACTGGTAGAGTTGATGCCTCACAGCACCAGAGACCCAGGTGTGATCCTGTCCTTTGGTCCTGTCTGTGTGGAGTTAGCATGTTCTCTCTGGGTGCTCCCCTTTCCTCCCACATCCCACAGACATGTGGGTTTTTTGGTCAATTGGCCTCTGTATGTAGGGAGTGAATGAAAATGTGGGATAACATAGAACTAGTGAGGGCAGGTGATCGATGGTCCGTGTGGACTGGTCCAATGGGCCTATTTTCATGCTGTATCTCACCCACTAAATTACACATTGGAAATGTGACCCTTTTATAACTAAGTTTGTTTTGTTTGGGATGATATTGTCAATTTTGCTGCCAAACAAACTAAGCAGATAGGTTGCATTATTTCGCAGAAGAAATACAAAGCCTCACCTAAATATAACTTTTGAAAAATGTATTTAATTCTTTTGAAAATCAATTTGCTCACTTGCACCCATCAAAATAAGTTAGATATGTGAAAATATTGCCAGCGTTTGTGATAACTTTGACCCAACTATCGATCATCGGTTCACACTAGCTGAATGTTATCCCACTTCCCCATTCCCTACATACTAGGGACAATTTACGGAGTCCAATTAACCTACAAACCCGCACGTCTTTGAAATGTAGGAGGAAACCGGAGCACCCATGTGTACGTGCAAACTCCAAACAGGCAGAACCCGAAGTCAGGATCGAACCTGAGTCTCTGGCGCTGTGGGGCAGCAGCTCTACCAGCTGCGCCATGTTGAATGATTCACACAGCTCAGAAACATTTGCATACAGCCTTTAACATCAAAGGATAATTTACAAATATGTATCTTTTAATAGCTAAAAACATTAAATGTAGGTGTTTACGTATAATATACTTTTTCTTGGAGTTATTGCATTTCATAATGTCATTTTAATTTGACTAGTTTATATGTTTCCTATCTAAATAGGATGTTGGTTTATTGCGTGTTTTACATTTCAGCTTGTTGTTATTGACATAATTTTTACTTTTCAGTGGAATTCCTCTCGTTATTGTTTTCAAAATTCTGAACAATTTTTCTATTAATGTCTTCTTTTCCTTTTGGATGCCTGTGTTGTATTCTTGCAGCTGTTTGACAAGAATTAGTCTATATTGGCTAAGTGTGAGGGGGAATTTAGGGTAAGCCCTAGAAACAACCTCCCCTCTGGCACTTCAGCTAACTCTGCAACTCCTTCAGTTGCCACTTGTATGTCACAACTAACTCATCTGAACCAGCCTTTGCATGAGTCTGAAGCAGAATTGCATGGCTTGATGTTGTCACAGAATTCACAAGCGTATAACCAGCGATCCCTGCGCCTCTTAAGTGTTCTTATTTTCCCCCTCCTTCCACCATGCAATGTACCCGAATGAATCCTTTTGATCCTATGGCTGAACAATTAAATGTAACCCTTGTTTTATCTGTATGAAATAATTTTGCCCTGTTCCATTCCATTATTTTAATTTACAAGGGATGTCATGATATTACAGTGTGTGGATATTATCACACACTATCAAGTTTAGCTATTGTTGCATTGTGCACGCGCTGATTTGAGCCGAGTTTGAGATGAATAGAACTCCCATTTTCCCCTGAGTGAAATTAAAACCCATGTATGATTCTGCAGGAAATAGGTGTAAGGATTTATTAAATCTACCCTGCAAGTAATGTTACAAAAATAAAATGTGAGCTTTAATGCCATGACTTAGATTTAAGGTGGCAGTTGCACGCTGTATTCCGAGTTTCATTTATACATTAATCAGCTTTTAATATAAGTGAGCGGCCAGTGTAGAAATGGAAGCCTCAGCTTATGTTCAAGTACAGACTGTGCCAACACTGCATTTTGTTCAGGTCTCTCAGGCATATCGTATCTCACCAGATCATGTGTACTTGAATTATACGTGTGGTACAAGCGAGTCTTGTGTTGAGGTTTTTGGCCTTTAATGAATATTCTATTCAAAACTTACATATGAACTTAAAATTTATACAGGCACTTAAATGGATGAGTCATAGAAGGATATGGTCCTAATATGGGCAGATGGGATTAGTGTAGATGGGTAGATAGGTCGGTATGGACACGCTGGGCCGAAGGGCCTGTCTCCATGCTGAAAATTCTTTGACAATGCTAAATGATTTATGCACAAGAGGGATATTTTGTGTCTATCATTTTCTTCTTCATTTCACTGTTCTTTACTGTGCAAAGTCTGGCTTGATCTAGACATCGATTGAGTAGTTGATAAACTTAAGAGGCATTTCTTATAGAATGCTAGGGTGAAAAGATAATTAAGTTTCACTTTTTGACCTGCATTAGAAGCAAGATTTCAATGGAAATTGGTGATAGCAAAACTGTGGTCGTGCCATATGAATTCATTTAATTTGGTTTATTTAAATCGTCACTTAAGTAATAATTAACTTGAAAATCTTCTTTGCTGATTTATTTGTGTATACAATTATGTACAAATATACACAGTACAAATATACCATATATATATATATATATTACAATAATATAGGATTATGTGTAGCTGGGAAATGCACAGTAAACTGACAGAGAAGAATAAAATGATACATATCTTCAAATGTTATCAGCTCTGGGGTAGAAAGGAACAGAAATGGCTGTCTTTGGGTCAAAGTCCTCAAATCACTATGCTCCCAATACAGAGATTTTCAGATTACCATATTGTGACATCCCTATTATTTGTCACAAGCTATTGGCACTAACAAGGATGTTTTTAATGGAATGTCTTTTAATATGTGTGAAAAGCCACGAATATATTGTATCAACTAATGAATGATTTCTTTTCACTGCTTGCAGATTTGGGCAATCCTGATCCTCCTTTTGTACAATCAGGAGACGTGTATGACTTGCTGTACACTGAGCCTTCAGACCAAATGTGCACAAACTCTGTTGCAGACTTTATAGTGAGAGCAGATTCCGATGAGGAGTCGGAAAGTACTGTCCTATGACATTTGAACACTTCATTAGTGGGGCTGCGGCTGTACATACATTACATCAACAGGATCTCCACATATAACTGCAAGAAAATCTGCTTCCATTAATTGTGGCAATGGATACATCTGTGTTGGTTTGGTAGTGGTTGTCAGCAATTGAAACACTATTTTGTTGTCCGGGATCAATGGTTTCTTTTTAAAACTTTTTATTTTAGACTTGCTGAATCATTTTTCTTATGAAAAAAAAATACTTGGCCTTTCAACCTGACACTTAATTTGCTTCCTGTATTTTTTCCAGAATTTTATAATACCTAATTTAAAAAATGCCATATCAACCAGCAATGCTTTCAGACTAGGTATTTATGCATCCTATATGGGGATGGTCGTTCAAGATTCCACACTTGGCAAAACCTTTCATTCTTCCCAGGAAATGCATTTCTGCCGCCAGGAGGTCAGAATCTTGTGTTTATGTCATTCCGTTGGCAGATGAAACCTCTTTCCATTGTACGTTGGAATGAGCCGATTCAAAGGGAATAGGTAGTTGAGCCAAAACAACATGTAAATTGCTATTGAATAAAGTAATTATCAAAAAAAGAGAGAATATTTTTTTTCCTTGTCTGGAGAAATCTTCAGTGCCCGGGAGATGGAGAAGGAACACTCAGGGGGTGTCACCATGCACTGTTAGTAAGAAGTTAAACTGTTCTTATACCCACCCACGCATGACACCAGCCAGTCAAAGGTTTTAACCCCCCCCCCCCCCCCACCCCTGCAATCTCACAGTACACAGTTGCAAAGAAAATCTATTTCTCAAAAGACAACATGAAAATGAGACTTTATTTTCATTGTAATATAAATTATAAAATAAAATATAGTTCTGCATCCTATTGTGCACATCCTAGTATATGTTTACACCATTCAGAGGAGAAATACGTTACATGCTACAACATAGTTTAAATTTTATCTGATATGGGCACCGAGCCTGATAATTGCCAATTCTGAAAGTAATTTTATTTTCCAGAGAAAGAGGAAGAAAGTTGTCATGATTGTACTGAAGTCTGTATGTGAATGATGACTAACTATTGCAATGGATTGTTGTGGCTGTAAATCTTTTCATTCTTATCATGCCAGAATACCTTGTATGAATAGAATTTTATTAATGTCCATGTAAATGTTGTATTAAAAAATATACTGTGTATTTAAGGGAATGGGACTAGACTGGCAATTGGTTATGTGGCTATTGCCTTTGTTAATGTACAGGATCTAATTCATTGCTGAGCACAGTGACATTTTAAATGATCAGAAAAGAGTGTAGAGTTATGAGAGAACATAATATATCTGTTATATAAACACTTGTTTCATGCATTATGTTTCACTGAAAAATATATAATTATAGTGCTTTAAATTACAATTCTTGAAATTAGGGGGCTTAGTGGCAATGTCTCAGAAATAGTGCTGATTCCCTCGTCCGTGGTTTTGTGTCTAAAACCTGAAGAAAAACTGAACTGAAAATTAAAAAAATATTACAACATGTAGAGCAAACTTGATGTGTTCTGGAAAAAAAATGTTTCAATTTCATATCAGCAAAAAAATAAATAAAATGTACACTTTGACAAAATATTAATCATTCCAGTTATTATGGTAGTGTGCGAAAAATGGGGATGAACTTTGATGAAGGAGTTAAGATCCATGGTGGAGCTTACAGATGTTTTCAGGAGGAGACGAATATTGGTGGTGGTGCTTTAACAGAGACTAATATAGAATCACAGTCATACAGCATGGAAATAGGCCCTTTGACCCAGCCTCCCCATGCTGACCAAGATGCCCTATCTACATTAGTCCAACTTGCCTGCATTTAGCCCATATCCCTCTAAACCTTTCCTATCCATGTACTTTTCAATGTTATCAGTACCTGCCTCAACTACCTCTTTCGGCAGCTCGTTCCATACACCCACCACCCTCCGTGTGAAAATGTTGGCCCTCAGGTTCCTATTAAATCTTTCATCTCACACCTTAAAGCTAAGTCCCCTGGTTCTTCATTCCCCTACTCTGGGTAAAAGACTAATCCATGGTATCAAGAACAATCTTGTAGATGGAATGGAAATACCTGTGGCATTTCAGTCTGGCCCTTGTAGATTTAAAATCTACTCATGGGATAATCATAAAGCTTAAGATTCCATCCCACAAACCACTTCTCCAAGATGTTTGACAGTTTCTGGGACAAACGCCTTCATTATGAGCTGAAAGATGTTTCCTTCTTAATGCAGTTGATGTCGTTTTTGAGTTGCCACGAGGCTTTGGTTTTGTTTTACTCCAATGAAGCTGGTAATTGATCAGATCTGAAGTATCCCTTCAGCTTCTCTTGAAGTGTAAAGATTGTGAGGAGCCCTGATAGCTGTGAACAAATGTGGATCTCTCGACTCAGATCCACACAGTCTCCTTGCTGTCAAGAATAACCATATAACCATATAACAATTACAGCACGGAAACAGGCCATCTTGACCCTTCTAGTCCGTGCCGAACACGTATTCTCCCCTAGTCCCATACACCTGCGTTCAGACCATAACCCTCCATTCCTTTCCCGTCCATATAACTATCCAATTTATTTTTAAATGATAAAAACGAACCTGCCTCCACCACCATCACTGGAAGCTCATTCCACACAGCCACCACTCTGTGAGTAAAGAAGTTCCCCCTCATGTTACCCCTAAACTTCTGTCCCTTAATTCTCAAGTCATGTCCCCTTGTTTGAATCTTCCCTACTCTCAGTGGGAAAAGCTTATCCACGTCAACTCTGTCTATCCCTCTCATCATTTTAAAGACCTCTATCAAGTCCCCCCCTTAACCTTCTGTGCTCCAAAGAATAAAGCCCTAACTTGTTCAACCTTTCTCTGTAACTTAGTTGCTGAAACCCAGGCAACATTCTAGTAAATCTGATTCAGTGATTCAATGTCCAAATGTAAGTAAGGATTGTTCTGTTGGCCTACACTTTAAAGGCTGGTGAAGATCCTTTTCCTCAGCACTCTTGTCTAATTAACTGTCAATTCCAAACATGAAACAATTAATTTCCCAATTATGAAGAAAGAATGAACTGCAGGTGCTGGTTTACATTACAGATCAGGTAGCATCTCTGGAGGACATGGATCAATTTCTTCATCTCTGGAGAAAAGGTATAGGAATTCTTCAGAAGCATCTCAACCTGAAATGTCACCTATTCCTTTTCTGCAGAGAGGCTGTCTGACCCACTGAGTTACTCCAGCTTTTTATGTCTATCTTCGGTTTTAAACCAGCATCTGCAGTTCCTTCCTACACATCTTACCTGACCCACTGAGTTACTCCAGCATTTTGTGTCTTCCTAAAAGAGTGACCCAGTATGACCCTACCTGTGTTTGTCTTGTATTAACAAATTTAACCAAAAGATGGCAGTGCTGTGTGCTCTGTGTGCTGAGGGAACTTTAACATGATGGCAGTGGTATTCATTGTTACACTGGCTAATGTCAGTGACTGATGCTGCCCTGAACTGGATGTCTCCCCTCGATCTACAACTTTAGGCTGTGCACGCCATACGCAAGAAGAGGTCTGGCTAATGTCACTGAGAATTTGGTCATTTACTTTGAGTGGCAGAAATGAGGAACCTCCCAAAAGTTAACATACTTGTAATTATTTCTGTAAATAGTTGCAATCCCCAAAAACGTATTTTAAAAATAATTTCACAGTACAGTGAACCCTCGCTGTTACAAACTTCTCTAATAACAGAGTTTGGTTATTGCAGACTGACTTACTGACCTTCAGTTGGACAGGCTAGATGCAGGAAGATTGTTCCCGATGTTGGGGAAGTCCAGAACAAGGGGTCACAGTTTAAGGCTAAGGGGGAAATATTTTAGGACTGAGATGAGAAAAACATTTTTCACACAGGGAGTGGTGAATCTCTGGAATTCTCTGCCGCAGAAGGTAGTTGAGGCCAGTTCATTGGCTATATTTAAGAGGGAGTTAGATGAGGCCCTTGTGGCTAAAGGGATCAGGGGGTATGGAGAGAAGGCAGGTACAGGATACTGAGTTGGATGATCAGCCATGATCATAATGAATGGCGGTGCAGGCTCGAAGGGCCGAATGGCCTACTCCTGCACCTATTGTCTATGTTTCTATGTTTCACTGCCAGGCTGGACTGTTGATGCCAGACCTTGCTGTCCTATCCTGCTCCACACCCACTGCAGACACCACCACCAACACCACAATTATCACCACTATATCACCACCACTATCATCCCCACCACCACCACCGCTCCTTAACTACATTCCAGCCGCCACCAATGACTCCGCCGATCCTCTTCTCTCCCTCGGCCAGTTCCAGATTGAGTGTCTGAAGAAGGGCCTTGTCCCCAGCCCACACCTATCCATGTTCTCCAGAGATGCTGCCTGACCCGCTGCCTTACTCCAGCACTTTGTGTACTTTTGTGTATTAATCATCCACTGTAGTTGTTTGTGTTTACTATTCATAAATGGGTTTATAAGTTCAGATGATAGGAGCAGAAATTAGGCCATTCGGCCCATCAAGACTACTCCGCCATTCAATCACGGCTGATCTATCTCTCCCTCCTAACCCCATTCTCCTGCCTTTTCCCCATATTTCGCTTGGATAGCTTACACCCCAGCGGTATGAACATTGACTTCTCTAACTTCCGATAGCCCTTGCTTTTCCTCCCTCTCCATCCCCATCCCAGTTCTCCCACTAGTTTGTCTAGCCTCTAACTCAGAAGTTGGCAAGTGCCAGATCCAGGTCTAGAAACTAAATCTTTTGATATTTGTTTGCAGGGCTGAGGAAGGGCCCTCTTGAAGGTGATTTATTTCAAATCAGTTGCATTTGAATTACTTTATATAACTGTACACAACCGCAGCAGAAGAGTGGAGATAATTGGTGTCATTTCCTCTGTCAATGATAATGCTGATAGATTGTATGTACACAATTTACATGCCACTGCCTTGCACTCGCTGTATTGCCGCAGGGAAATAGCTTTGTCTTCTTAAACAGACCTTGTCGCATATTTTGCTTCCTCCTCTTATGAAGTAGGTGAATTTTTAAAGTTGGTAGTCTTTGTTCTTTGTGTGATAAACCACCCGCAGCTAACAACTTCCCGCTCGTTCCGCTGGAGTTGTCAGTCATTTATTTTGAAAGAGACAGTGATTTAACAGTTCTGTTTAATGTTCCCCATTGCAGTTCCCATTCCCATTACAACCAGAGAGCAGTCCTGAACTACTATCTACCTCATTGGAGACCCTTGGACTATCGTTGATCTGATGTTACTGGGCTTTACCTTGCACTAAACATTATTCCCTTATCATGTATCTGTACACTGTGGATGGTTCGATTGTAATCATGTATTGTCTTTCCACTGACTGGTTAGCATGTAACAAACGTTTTTCACTGTACCTCTCGTGACAATAAACTAAACTAAACTAAACTGAAGCAAATTGGACTATCCACTTTAAACTATACTCAGTGGGCAGAAGGGCCTGTTTCTGCGCTGTGTCTCTAAAGTCTAATTGATTCTGTAAATTGCCCCTAGTGTGTAGGACAGATAACTAGTGGATAATTGAATGATGGTTGGTGTGGACTCAGTATAAAGTATAAAGCATCTGCAGTGGCTTCTGTCTCTCTCTGAATATCCGCTTGTCACCATATAATTCTAATAATCCTAATCTGGTTTTATAATTAGATAAATAAACTAAATAACCTAAGATAAATAATCTGGTAGTAGAATGAGTTTAGTCTCCACCAGCACAATAAATAGATGTACACTGTCTATTAATGTGTGCACTCTTTCCCATAGAGTTCTTCATGACAATAGATATTCCACCCAACTAATATGACCATTCTTCCAGTCACCAAAGGACAAAACCTTTCACTGAGCTTTCACCTCAGTCTTCATCTGTTCATGATCCCATCGAATTCCTCATCGGGAACAAAACTCACGTGCATGCCTGGGAATCAAAGAACGTGCCTTTGGTACAGAAATGAGAAGGAATTTCTTTGGGTGGTGATTCTGTGGAATTCTTTGCCAGAGGCCAAGTCATTGGGTATTTTTAAGGCTGAGATTGACAAATTCTTGGTTAGCAAGGGTTATGGGGAGAATGGGATTGAGAGGGAAAGATAGATCAGCCATGATAGAATGGTGGTGTAGACTTGATGGGCCGAATGGCTTAATTCTGCTCCTATCACTTATGAAATGAAAGATACAGCATGGATACAGACCTTTCGGCCCATTGAGTTCATGCTGTTCATCGATTACTCTATTACTCCCTGTTCTTCTGATGATGGAGAGAACAAACGTTTGGGATAGTAGGTGGGGTCCATATCGAGTGGGATTCTTTGCCCAAGATGGCACTTCTACAGGTGTACAGTAAAGAGCATATTGACTGGTTACGTCACAGTTTGGTTCAGCAACTCAAACGTGCAGGAACAAAGAGGATTTCAAACAATGGTGAACACTGCCCAACCCATCACAGGTACTGCCCAACCCATCATTGAAGGGATGTACAGGAGGTGCTGCCTCAAAGACCAGCCAGCATCATCAGAGACCCACACCACCATGGGGAGCTGACAAAGATAGACCCTACAAACAATGGCCCTGTAGGAAAAAAGTAACAATGTATTAACTGAGATACAGGGAACTGCAGATGCTAATAAAAGGCACAAAGTGCTGATGTAGCTCAGTCAGGCCAGGCAGCATCTCGGGAGAACATGTACCGGTGATGTTTTGGGTTGAGACCCTTCAGACTGATTGTAGTAAGGGGGGGGGGGGGGAAGCTGGAAAAGAGGGTGGGTGGCAGGACATGGGTGGGCAAGTGACAGGTGGATACAAATGAGGGGGGATTTGTAAGGAGAAGGTTAGACACGGGCCAGAGGTGAAAAGGCAAAAGGCTGAGAGAAATGTGAAGCCAGAGGAAGGAATATTGGTGGAAGGGGATGGGGGGGAAGGGGAAAGGAAGGCGGGATTGTCGGAGAAATGTGTGCACATCAGGGGGGCAAAGGGAATAGAGATCAACTTGGCATAGGTTTGGCATGGACATTGTGAGCTGGTTGGCTGGTTCTTGTGTTGTATGAAGACAATACAAATGTACAATCTGAAACAGGCCCTTCAGCCCACAATGTCTGTGCCAAATATGATGCCAAGCTAAACTAATCTCATCTGCCTGCACATGGTCCATATCCCTTCATTCCCTGCACATCCATGTGCCCATCTAGAAGTCTCCAATCAGCCACATTCATACCTGAGAGTTGCAGGTACTCACCACCCTCTGTGCAAACAATGTACTCTGTACATCTCCTGGAAACGTTGCCCTTTTCACCTTAAAGTTATGTCCTTTAGTCGTGATATTTCTACCTTGGGAAAACCGTTCTGACTGTCTGCTCCATCTACGCCTCTCATAACTTTATACACAGGCCCAACACCGATGTTCCGTCAAATGGTGACCTGGCACCTCCTTTAATCCAGACAAAATTACGAGAGTGCATTTGAAATCCCCCCCCCTGAAAATGCGACACCTCTGCCGCTGTGAGGTGGCTGATCATGACCTCATCGGGACTTCCGCCACCGATCAGCGGTTTGGATTTGCCCCTTGCGGCCAGGACTCTGGTACTCTGGCCCGGCCCGTGCCGGCAGATCTATTCCCATAGCTGACTTCAGCGGCCAACCTTGCGGGACGTTACGCGGGCTGTGACCTCTGTTAATCCGGTAAAACGGATAATTCAGCAAGGTTTGGAACCAAGGGTGCTGGAAAATCAGTGGTGGACCTAGACCTCTGTCAAGTCTCTCCTCAGCCTCCGACACTACAGAGTAAACACCTCTGTCCTCTGTGTTTTAATCTATTTTTTATTTTCAATTTTTTATTTCCGCATTTTTAATCTGACAGTGATTTTGTCATTTTGATGAATTTCACTTTATTTCAAGCTTTTTAAATAATTTTGATTCTTTGAATTGTATCGATCATAGCAATAGGAAAGTCTCTGAATCGTGGCGATAAATATGTACCTAGTATTATCTTAATCATTTCCAATTTTTCCCTTAACAATTCTTAGACCGCACTTCCTGTTCTAAGTAAATTCGAGGATGCCATCAGTGAGAAACTTAAAGACGTGTCTTTCTCTGAAGGACGAAACTGCCCATCATTCACAAGCCCCATTATGGTCTTTTCGATGGCAGCATATTTTCCAGTGTTGGCCATACCAGTTCTGAAAAAGAACACATTTACATCAGAAAACAGTGATTTATCACATCGTGCATTATAAAGCGAATGTAAAATATTCCAAATTGTATTTATTGAATGAATTTGAGAGGTAGCGAACCTTTAACACGCAGTTTAACAAAAGCTAAGATGATAATCAGATTGAAAAACGGTGGTGAAGGGACGAATCATGAGAGTGGGCTTCAAATGCATCTTTTTATTTATTTATTTGTGTATTTGCTGACCGTTTGGTTTTAGTTCAGAGATAGAGTGTAGAAACAGGCCCTTTGTCCCACCAAGTCTGTGCCGACCAGCGATTCCTGTACACTAGCGCTATCCTACACACTAGGGACAATCTACAATTCTTATCAAAGTCAAGTAACCTACAAACCAGCATGTCTTTGGAATGTGGAAAGAAACTGGAGCACCTGGAGACGATTCACGCAGTCACGGCGAGAACGTGCAAACTCCGCACCGACTGCATCCGCAGTCAGGATTGAACCGGGGCCTTTGGCGCAGTAAGGCAGCAACTCTACTGCTGCGCCACCGTGCCGCCCTACTTGTACCTTTTACCTTATTTTCTGAGAAAATGCTCCCACTAGTTCTGAGAACTGTAACACGTTGTTAACTGCCTGACCAAGCATTAATGGACCATCACTAGAACCAGATAATCTTGAAGGACAGCAGATACTCACTCCCCTGGCTTGGCTGGATGTGATCCTCATGTTATTATGATGGCGTTCCAAGGATTGGTAGGAGTGGGAGAGGGAGACAAACCAACTCCATGTGGCTCTATGCCATATCCCAGCAGGGAAGAGGTTGCCATCTTAAGGCAACCCATCCTCCAACTGACATAGCTGAATTGAAAGAATGTCGTGAGCAGATGGCACGTCTTGGTCAGCAGAGGAAATTATTACAGTGCAACAAACTGTGTATTTATTGCATTGTAAATCAATACAATCTTCACTTCATTCGCGTTCTGGTCGAGAGCATTTATTATTTAGCAGTGAGGCTCTAAAGATAACATCTTCTCAGATAATTTCAATAGATTAACTTTAACGATTTTAATAATCAAAGCCTGAAGTTGTGTGTACTTTGGCAGGCGAGCTACCCACTAGTTTCCATCTGTTTCGCTGTTGATTTTAACACACTTTGACATGGCGTGTGATTCTGTGAGGTGCTAATCCAGATTTGAAAAGTAAAATTAACCACACTTGTGTTTCAAAAAATAGCATTCATGGTCATTTTCTGCAGGAATAGTTTGTGTTTTCATTGGGAAATTGTCTCAGAGATTAATCCCCAGAGTTCTGAGCTTCCCTAATCCCGATTTCAAAAAGTAAAACTGGCAACACTCGAGTTTTAAAATGCATTTGTGGTAAATTTCAGCAAGAATGGAGGTGTTTGGATCTGAAAATTGTCTCGAAGATTGATCCTCAAAACTACGGGGCATATGAATTAATGGTGAGAATAATTAGAATCAATCAGGCAGTCAGCTGTGGCACACAATAAGACCTCTGCTCTGTAAGAGGAAAAGCCATTTGAAAAGCTAATTCTGAAAGGACATCCGTCGGCTGTGAATAAAAGACCCTCTTTTTAGTCTATAATCACTACCATTCAGCATGCCCGCACATCATTATAGTCAAACATGGGAGTTCTTGATTTTGTAATGCTCTAAATGAGGGGTTTCTGCTTTGTGGCAGCTGCCGGCAAACAAACAACTGTGCATCTTCTATTAAATCTTGAAAAGCAAATGTCTGTTATCCCGGCTTTGTAGCCGCCGCCTATCTGCTCCGTGCTCTTCCCGCTGATCCAGACTGTGGGGTGATTATACAAACACTGCCATCAATACTATGCGAGGGGGGTGGGGGGCCAACGCCAGCTGCTGCCACTGGGGCTCTTGGCCCATTTCTCCTTCCCACATTGGGGATTCTTGCACAACTGCTCATCAAACATTCAGCACCGCCCGTTCCTCATTCTCCCCGCTCCCGTCCGGCAGAAGGTTCAGATGTTTGACCTCACCCAGGGAAAGATTCTTCCCTTCGGTTATTGGGCCTCTGAACAGTTCTTCAATAAGCGAGGGTGCTGTCCGATTCACCTCTACCCCATTGTGGACATTGGACTTTGTCTATGGAACTGGTGCGCTACAATGTTGACAACTATCATCTGCACTCCGTAGCTTTCTCTTTGCTCTTGAGTTTTACTTAATTGTACATGTATGGTATTATCTGACCTAAGATAGACACAAAATGCTGGGGTAACTCAGAGGGACAGGCAGCATCTCTGGAGAGAAGGAATGGGTGATGTTTCAGCTCGAGACCCTTCTTCAGACTGAATTTACAACATGCAAAATTAAAACATCAAGGACACTTTCAAGTCTGGATGTAAAGAGCATGATTTAAGGTTGACATTATAACAATATTCCAAAATAGTTAGAGAGACACAAGTAGTTGCAGATGCTGGAATCTTGACTAAAAATGCCAACGGGATCTCCCTGTTGCTATCCATTTTAACTCCTCTTCCCATTCCCACACTGACCTTTCCGTCCTGGGCCTCCTCTATTGCCAGGGTAAGGCCACATGTAAACTGGATGAACAGCACCTCATATTCCACATGGCTCGCCCCTCTTTCATTTCTCCCACCCTTTCCACTTCTATTCCTCCCTCTGGATTTACATCTCACTCCTCTTCTCTCCTTCTGACACCCATTTATATGCTTTTGTACCTCTAGACTTTGTCCACCCATCTGTCTGTCCCCCCCCCCCCCCCCCCCCCCCCCCCCCCCCCCCATATCCATATCCACCCATCGCTTGCCGGGCTTTGTCCCGCCTCCCACCTCCCTTCCAGCTTTCCCGCCCCTCCTGCAAACTACAATCAGTTTGGACAAGGATCCCAGCTCAAAACATCGCCTTTCCCTTCATCCATTCCCTCCACAGATTCTGCCCACTGAGTTACTCCAGCACTTTGTATTTTACTGAAATAGATAATCTAGTCTAATTTAATCACCATTACAAGTGATGCTGCCTCAAAAAGTTCACACCATCCTGGCCACACTCTCATTTCACTTCTGCCAACATTCCAATATTGGTGGCCAGGGGGGGGGGGGAGGGGGGGGGGGGGGGCTTTCTGGAGCGCTAGTATGGGTGTTGTGGGCTGAAGGGACTGGTCTCCAGGTTGCTAGTATGGACATTGTGGGCCGAATGGATTCTTGGGCTGGCAGCTCACTCACTCACGGCTGGTGAGCTGTTCACCAAATTCAAGTGCAGTTTCATACCATTTCAAGTAGTGTGCATGGCCACTAAAGACAGCGAGTCGTGACCTCTCCCATCTCCATCTTGCAGAGACTGAGCCATGCCCCCTCTGGGTATTATAGTCCCCCCCCCTCCCACCAGAAGGGGCGTGGTCTTCATGGCTTGATTGACAGGGGAGAGAATCTCAACATTTTTAAAACACTAATAACTCTTTTATTTTTAATTGATGGGAAAAATCCTCAGCATCCGATGAGCAGAGGGGGACTCTGAGTAAGATGGCCAAAAATCACAGCAGTACGTGGTAGCTTTTTTTCTAATATCAATATAAAAGCCAAACAGGAAGTAGTCAAGATTAGACTTTTAATTATATAGAAGGCAAGGCAACTTTAATTAGGCAAGGCAACTTTAATTAGGCAAGGCAACTTTAATTAGGCAAGGCAACTTTAATTAGGCAAGGCAACTTTAATTAGGGAACACAACTTTAACATTTCCAAACCAGAAGCAACACCGCTTTAGCATATCCAAACTATATTTTCAAACCACATTAAGGGCACTGACAGGTCAGTAAAACCACTCACAGTTTAGTAGACATGTGTTCAGTGTTATTCACAGAGACTGAGAGAAGTGACCCTCTTTTTCCTCATCATGCAGAGACTGACTGGTTTTATAGGTAGGGTTTTATAGTCCCTCTGGAAAGGGGTGCGGCCTTCAGGAGAGAGAATCTCAACATTTTTAAAACACGAATAACTCTTTTATTTTTCATAGATGGGAAAAATTCTCTTGTCCTGAGCAGCGGAGGGGGGTCTGAGTAAGATGGCCAAAAATCACAGCCGTAAGTGGCAGCGTTTTTTTCTAAAATCAATAAACAGAACAACAGGAAGTGGTCAAGATCAGACTTTTAGTAATATAGATACTAACATTTTTGGTGTTTATTATGGGTTTTACAGAGTAATATGTTTACGTATCTGTTGTGCTGCTGCAAGCAAGATTTTCACTGTTCCGTTTCGGTACATATGACAATGAAACACTCTTGACTCTTCAGGGGTCAAAGTATTACTCAAAGGATCTACCTATTATTAACTTGCAAATCATTTCATGCAAATTAATGGAAAACAGTTGCAACAAAGTAAGCAAATATTCTGGGCCTTGGAGACGAGATACAGGATAGTGGAGAAACTAGTTTTATTTTTGCAGTTCGATAATCAACGCAATCTTCTTTGTTCCCAGGTGTTTGAGTTGCTAAGCCAGTCCGTGATGCAACCAATCAACTTGCTCTCTACTGTACAGCTGTAGACGTGCAAGAGAGTATTTGTTGACATACTGAATCTCCTCAAGTAGAGACGTTGATGGATTGCATCTAATATCTGGGTCCAGGGCTTGAAATATTCACTGTTTCTCCCTGCATATATACTCCTAATCCATGTTTCCATATATTCTGTTTCTGTTGAAACTAATCTTTTGCATGAGTAGGCCAGCCCTTCATGCAACGCCTTCAATATGTCATGGCTGCTCAGTATCCCATCCCTGAACCCCCTGTTCATCTAAATCCCTCTTAAATATCCGCAACTACCTTTTTTGCTCTGTTGAAAAATGTTCCAATATCCGCAGCTTTTTTGCTTATCAATTTTTGTATACTCTGGAATTTAGAAAGATGAGAGGGGATCTTATTGAAATATAAGATTATTAAGTGTTTGGACACACTCGAGGCAGGAAACTTGTTCCCGATGTTGGGGGAGACCAGAACCAGGGGCCACAGTTTAAGAATAAGAGGTAAGCCATTTAGAACGGAGATGAGGAAACACTTTTTTACACAGTGAGTTGTGAGTCTGTGGAATTCTCTGCTTCAGAGGGCGGTGGAGGCCAGTTCTCTGGATATTTTCAAGAAAGCTGGATAGGGCTCTTCAAGATAGCAGAGTCAGGGGAAATGGGGAGAAGGCATCAAATTTGCCCCCTGCGGAGCCGGCAAATCCGTTCCCATAGCCGACGTCCGAGGACATCTTTGCGGGCTGGTATCTCAGCCCTTTCGAGGCAGTGACCACTGATGGTCCAGTCAAATGAACAACACTGCAAGGCTCTGGAACCAAGGGTGCTGGAAAATTGATGGTGGACTTGTACTTTTAAACATAGAACAGTACAGCACAGAAATAGACCATTCGGCCCACAAACTTTGTGCCAAACATGCTGCCAAGTTAAAATGATCTCATCTGCCTGCATATGATTCTCATTCTCTGCATATCGCCGATCTTAAGGCTGTGTAAACACCAACATTGTACCCGCCTCCACCACCACCTTTGGCAATGCGTTCCCTGTCCCCACCTCTCACTGTTTAACTAACTTGTTAGGACAATACTTTGTAAGGTTTTTTCAATCTGGATCACTGATGCTTTGGAAGAAAAACTGAACAAAACTAACTGATAAATGGGTTGATGCAATATAGGTTTGTAGCTGGTTCCTGTAAAAATGATTAAGTCACTTCTCAAAACCAAATCTGAAGTAAATGTTGTGATATAAACCTTTAGCTTCATTATATAAATTCTTGATGTTTTATTATTTTGCCCAGTGACATATCACATTGTCAAGTGCATTGTGACAGGAATTGTCAAGTTATATTACCTCAGCCAATATTATTGCTTACCTGAGTCCATAACTACATTTAACGGAGCTCCATAATTGTGCAGGAATTGGGTGGGTGTTAAAAGTTCACGAGCTTCCAGGAGTCGAGCGATGAGATTTTGCGGGACGATCAGTTCAGGGGCATCATCTAGCACAGAATCAGTTGGACTGTTGTGGGATTCCTACAGAGAGGAATAAAGAATGTAAACAAGAGGAGAAATAGTAAATGATTGGAGGTAATAAATGTTGTTTATCAGCAGCAGTAGAGTTGCTACCTTACAGAGCTTGCAGCGCCAGAGACCCGGGTTCGATCGCGACTACGGGCGCTGTCTGTGCAGAGTTTGCACGTTTTCCCCATGACCGCGTGCGTGGGTTTTCTCCGAGATCTTCGATTTCCTCCCACAGTACAAAAACGTACAGGCCTGCAGGATAATTGGCCTGGTATAAATGTAAATTGTCCCTAGTGTGTAGGAGTGTTAACGGCCTGTCCCACTTGGGCGTTTTTTGCACGGCATTTACGCGACATCATTTACGCATCACGACGTGCGCTTTGTGACGTGCGTGTGATGCGCGCATGATGCGTGGTGACGTAGGGAGTGAGTCGCGGTTGAACGCGGCGCCCCATGGGATGTGCAAAATCTTCGCGCGCCGTCTGCGTGAGGTGCAAATGAAGCCCAAGTGGGACAGCCCCTTTACTGTGCGGGGATCGCTGTTCAGCGCGGACTCAGTGGGCCAAAGGGTCTACTTCCTCATAGTATCTCTAAACTAAACTAAAACCTACAGAATTGTTCATAGTTGGCCGCAATGCTGTTCCAACATAAACCAGCAGCTGAACTTTAAGTTTGAGCCAGTGTTAGGAGAAAACGGACACGTTTGACCTTCGTGGTATTTTTCACTCACAACATCTATTTGACGGCACAGTGGACCAACTGGTAGATCCACTGACTCACAGCGTCGGAGACCTAGGTTCGATCCTGACCTCGGGTACCATCTGTGCGGAGTTTGCACATTCTCCCTGTGACCAGATTTCTTCCAGGTGCTCTGGTTTCCTCCAGCGTCACAAACAGCGACGGGTTTGTAGGTTCATTGGCCTCTGTAAACCAAAGATCCTATAGCCATAAGGTCCTTGCAGTAAACTGCCCCTAGTGTATGTGGAGCAGAAGCAAAAGAACCTTTGTGACGGGTGATTGATGGCTGGCATGGACTCGGTGGGCTGAAGGGCCTGTTTCCATGCTGTACCTCTAAACTAAACTAAACTTATTTGCTTGAGAAAGATAACACTTGTAGTCTACTCAAATACAACAAGGTTGGTGTGTGCTGGAATTTATGGCGATCGTTTCGCCTCCGTTCAGTCCGCTGAAACCTACCTGATCCCCCGGTTGCTAAACACTTTAACTCCTCCTCCCATTCCCACACTGACCTTTCTGTCCTGGGCCTCCTCCATTGTTTCACAAGGCAATTCCAGAACTTGCTGGAAACTATCTGTGAACATTCCAAACCATGCAGTTTATCATCAAACTGGTTTTGGACAATGTAAGTAATGAGGAAATAATGCTACGTCTCACTCACCTTTTGGCTTAGAGATACAGCGCGTTAACAGGCCCTTTGCCCACCTAGTCCGTGCCGACCAGCGATCCCCGCACACTAACACTATCCTACACACACTAGGATTGAACCTGGGTCTCTGGTGATGTAAGGCAGCATTCTCCCCCCTCCCCCAACACAATCAGTCTGGAAAAGTCTGTGACAAGTCACCTATCCATGTTCTCCAGAGATGTTGCCTGACTTGCTGAATGACTCCAGCACTTTGTAAACCAGCATCTGCAGTTCCTTGTTTCTCCTGTCATTCACCCGTTAGAACTGCACGGGTTGCAACTCTGCACAATCTATCAGCCGGAAGCAATACTATTGCTGATGCATATTAGTTTTGAAACAAAGTCATGGTTAACATTGGGTAATCTGATTCAGTGTTATGTACGTGCAACAATATTTTAGTTCACAAAGTAAAATCTCAGTTTCAAGGCAGGTGCAGAATCTTTGCAGCTCATTTGTCAAAATAGATTTTCTGTCTATAAAATTGAGTGAGAATTCCAGAGATTCCCTACCCTACATGAGAAGTTCCTATGTGCCTCAGATTCCAATCACCGCCCCTAATATTGTAACTATTCTTGTATAGACTTGTAACTAAAAAGGCATCCCGGTGGTGCAGAGGTAGAGTTGTTGCCTTACATCGCCGGGGGCCAGGGTTCGATCCTGACTACAGGTGCTGGCTGTATGGAGTTTGTACCTTCTCCCTGTGATTGCGTGGGTTTTCTCCAAGAGCTCCGGTTTCCTACCAATGTCGTACAGCTTTGTAGGTTCACTGACTTTGGTAAAATTGTCAATGGTAAAACTTCTCTGCCACAGAAGGTAGTTGAGGCCAGTTCATTGGCTATATTTAAGAGGGAGTTAGATGTGGCCCTTGTGGCTAAAGGGATCAGGGGGTATGGAAAGAAGGCAGGGATGGGATACTGAGTTGGATGATCAGCCATCATCATATTGAATGGCGGTGCAGGCTCGAAGGGCTGAATGGCCTACTCCTGCACCTATTTTCTATGTTTCTATGCCTATGTTTGTGAATTGGCTGTCGTGTGTAGGATAATGTCAGTGTATATCGTGAATACTAGTCGGCGCAGACTCAGTGAGCTGAAGTTTCCGCTTGGTATCTCTAAAGTCCAAAGTCTAAACCCACTTATTCAAAGTGTTCCCAACGAATCTCAGCATCTGCCCTATTGCCTTAGGGGCCAATATATTTCAATGGAATCACCCCTCATTCTTCTAAATCGGATTTATTTATCTGCTTGTGATAGGGTTTAGACACTAATGATCACAGTAATATGGATGGCAACGCAGTGACTCAGTTGTTGTTCTTCAATGCATTAGTACGATCATATGCATCATATGCACCATACAGAGCACCTTCATTCATTCAGCAGGGATGATCCAATGCTGCCAGTTGCCTGGTGCCACGTGTACTGAGCTACAGTGAAAAGCCTTTTGTTGCGTACTATCCAGTCTGTGGAAAGGCTATACACAATTATAATCGGGCCGTCCACAGATAGATGATGAAGGAAATAATGTACAGTGCAAGGTAAAGTCTGATTAAAGATAGTCTGACGGTCTCCAATGATTTAGATGGTAGCTAAAGGCCATTCTCTAGTTGTTGATAGTTGCCTGATAACAGCTAGGACGAAACTGTCCTTAAATCTGGAGGTTTGCGTTTTCACACTTCTGTACCTCTTGCCTGATGGGACAGGGGAGGAAACTGGAGCTGTGTTACTATGGGAACACAAGGAACTGCAGGTGCTGGAATCTTGAGTAAAATACAAGGTGTTGGAGTAATAGTATAGGACAACAAAGGCACAACTGTTAGAGTAAAGGAAAAATGTGGTTTAGCTTGATGTGGAAGAGGAAAGGAATCAAGAGCTGCTTACGTATTTAATTAGACAATGGAGCCAGTGAAGTGGAATTAAATAAATAAAACAAAGCTTGTTGTCAATGGATACCTTGCATTTTTTCTGCATGTGCATCCCCAGCTTTAGAAGCAGAGTGAGGGTTTCACTGATGATCTTGTCTATTGGTTCCCTTTGCAAATTATCGTCCAGCCGTTTTGCTGAGATGTTTAGGACTTTATATTCCCACTGCTGGAACAGTCTGCTGGGAATATTGTGTGACATCACCAGGATTTTGGAGTCCAAATGCAATGGTCTGAAACAAAGTAGAGCCGGAACGAACTTGCATCGTTACTCAACATCTTTACAGTAGATAATTGCCAAGATTTACAGCAGGAACTGCCAACTGGCACAACTTATATTCCCGCCCGTTGGATTAGTTTCAGGGCAGCACACTTTAACTATTTACAAAGGTACACAAAATTGCCGGGGAAACTCAGCGGGTGCAGCATCATCTATGGAGCGAAGGAAATAGGCAATGTTTCGGGCCGAAACCCTTCTTCAGACTGATGAACTAACTATTTTAACTAAATTAACTATTTACATGTTGAATTTGTAAGCAGTTGCAACAAATTGAAAGTGGCATTGTTATGTTATGGAGAAGCAAGCACAGCACCTCTCTCCTGCCCAACATGATCACAGCACGATCAGACCCAAGAATGAAGAGAGAATAGTGCGCCATTGCTTATGGATTACCTTTCTCCTTGTTGTTTCTGCATGTCGCTTAGATCCTGGATTACTGAATACAGCACATCACTGGAAGACTGTGAGCAAATGGAAAAGGTCAACTAAATGCATTTTGCATCTTTCTAAATATATGTTTATTCGAGTGGGTTATGTGAATGGGTGGCATATTTTTGCGAATTAAACCACTCTAAATGTTCCCTGCATATGTAGTTAAACATCTGATATTCAGCATCCTCCCCAGTTGATGCAATGTAAGCAGCAAGAGGCGCAGGGATTTCTAGCAGCTGAGTAGTGAGGTCGTATTATTACATCCAGTGCAATTTGGGGTTTGAGGGTTAATTGCCGTTGGTAAAATAAATCGTTAATGGTCTCTAGTGTGTAGTGTATGGGGTGATCACTGGCCAGCACAGACTCGATGGGCTGAAGGTCCTATTTCTCCGCTGTATCTCCAAAGTCACAGAATAAACTGATCAACCCTTGAGAATATGATAAATTACTGAGTCAACTGATCCAACACAAACCTCAATGTGTCATTACCAGTTGCACTGCCCTCTGGTACACACTCAGAGGTCAGCACCATTTGCAGATACAAAACGCCACCCTTCTTGTACGGTTGGAATCTTACTACCGCTGCATAGACAGGAGACAGTTGGCAAGTTTTGCTTCGGGGATTTGGGAATGAATCAAGGGCCCTTGTCACGGTTCATCCTGCACATCTTTGTAACAGAAGGCTCTCTGGTTTACGGGCTGTCTGTGGAGACACAGTCACATATTCGGGGACGAACAGCAAGTGCTGCTGAAAGATCATCAACTCGGGGAAAGATGCTCTTTGTTCCGCCCGAACCTGGTTGACTTCCCAGCGGAGTGAGATGTCCGTCGGGGGATGTTGCCAACTGGCCCGCTCCAGATTGCAGGACGCACTGAAGGCTCTGTGGGAGAGGACCACAGTCTAGGTTCCTTCCCGCTGCTGGGGGGGGGGGGGGGGGGGGGGGGGGGGGGGGGGGGGGGCAGAGTGTGGTGGAGATGCCCTTCAAACGATGGAAGGGATATCACCCCAGGGGGCTACTTGAGTGGCAAGGGTGCTTGGTTGGAGAATAGTTATGAACACTACTGAATATGACACTAATTCATGTGTAGACGCTGAGAATATCAGAAGAGATTTTGCACAGTTCAGAGATACAGAGCGGAGACAGGGAGTTTGGCCCACTGAGTCCACATCGACCAGCGATCACCCCACACACTAGCACTATGCTACCCTCTAGGGACAATTTACAATCTTACCAAAGCCAATTAACCTCCAAATCTGTACGTGGTTTGGAGTGTGTGAGGAAACTGAAGATCTTGGAGAAAACCCACGCAGTCACAGGTAGAACATGCAAACTCCGCACAGACAGCACTTGTAGTCAGATTGAACACGGGTCTCTGGCACTGTAAGGCAGCAACTCTACCACTGCACCACCATGCTGTGTTTAGCTTAACTTAAGAAATACAGCATGGAAACAGGTCCTTCAGCCCAACGAGTCCACACCGACCATGTTCACCAATACACTAGTGGTTCTATGTCCTACACACTGGGGGCAATTTGCAGAAGCTAACAATCCTACAAAACTGCATGTCTTAGAACATTCTTGTTTTATATATATTTTTTTGTTCTGAATAAAGTTTCTTTTGGGAAATAAAAGCTGCTGTTCGAGTGGTATCAGTGTGGGTTGAATTATAGCTGGCTATCTTCCACTGAGGTTTGCTACCTGAAACAATGCTGGGCACATAGAGGTGTTAAAATAAGCCATCGTCAGCACTGACTGGTCACTACAAATATGGCAACAAATCTCCTGTGTGCCTTCTTCAAGCTCAATGTAATCGTGGGCTAATGACACGTTGCAGGTCCTGCCCGTCCCTGTCTCCAATTTAATTCCATGTGTCATTAACTGGCCTCACCTTTAGCTGTGGTGGACAGTGCTTGCTTCAAAATATTTCAACTGGAGAAGTTGAGCCTGGATAGATGTGTTGCCAATGTTAGTTCACAGTTCAACATTCACTGTGTAAAAAGTCAATCTAGTCTTAAAATAACCACTGTAAGACATATAAAATACGCATGGATGCATCAGTACGAAATTTAATAATCAACACCCAACTCTGTTGACAAGCTCATTCCATTCAAAGGTAAGTAGATTAAAGCATATTGTGTTTCAACACTGGTGAATATCACACTCAAATTCAATTCCACAGTGATGCAGTTATTACAATATAAGTTAACGTGTTGTTCACGGATTGTTTTGTGATGCTTCACGCTACGGTTTGTCAACCGAGAATTAACTTAATTAAATGGAAAATGTTGAATGGATGTTGATTAAAATCTCCCAGTGCATGAAATGTGTAGGCGGGAACTGCAGATGCTGGTTTAAACCAAAAATAGACACAAAAAGGTGGAGTAACTCAGCGGGACAGCAGTCAACATCCCTGGAGAGAATGGGTGACGTTTCGCCCGTTCCTTGTCTCCAGAGATGCTGCCTGTCCCGCTGAGTTACACCAGCTTCTTCTGTCTATCCCAGTCCGTGAAGATGGCTGCTATCAGTAATGGAGAAATCCTCTCTTCAGCCCACAGCAGACAGCTGTACGAGGGGCCAGGCTGGTAGGTGAGGGAACTGGGGTCTGGCCGGCCCTGCCTTCAAAGTTGGTTGCAGCAGGGGCCCCCAGAGCACAAAGGGACATGGCGCCCATGGAAGACAATGTCTGGAAGTTCGCAGCAACCTGGGGCTTGCTGGAGCTTGAAAATGAGGCCTAAACATGGCACCTTGTGCATGCGGGCTCAGTAGACTATTGCTGTACACTTTGCTAATCGGGATGTGGGATGGGAATACAGGACTGGACTGCAAGTAAGAAAATAATCCCACCTGGCATTTGCACATGTGACAATAAAAACTCCATTGAACAATTTGGAAATTCTTCAGCTGTAGGTACAAGTACATTTTGTTTCGAGAGAACAGCTTTAATCTATATTCGGTTTGAAGAAGGGTTCCGTCCCGAAACGTCACCCATCCTTTTTCTCCAGATATGCTGTCTGATCTGCTGAGTTACTCCAGTACTTTGTGTCTTTATTTGTAAACCAGCATCTGCCATTCCTTGCGACTCCTCTTTAATCTCCATTGGCCTTGAGACCAGGAAATGTTTACTGTTTCCCCATAGCAATCAATCACATTTAACTCCCATTTCCAAGCAGAGGCATTATTGTGAGTAAGCAGGTTTAGATGCCTCACCTGGTTAATAGCATTTTGTGTTGTATCGTTACAAAACTCTCGGCTGAACTATGCGCAGGTTATTTTCTTTTACTGGCTGAAACATTTGACCTTACCATGGAGTAGATTCACCATAAATGAGCCTATCTAATATTAACTGAAATCTACGGGTGATCGATAGTCGGCGTGGACTCGTGTGCCGAAGGGCCTGTTTCTGTGCTGTGTCTCTAAACTAAAATTACGATGGGGACACAAAAAACTGCAGATGCTGGAGTTGTGACAAAGAACCAAACAGGTGGAGGAACTCAACGGGTCAGGCAGCATCCGTGAGGGGTGGACGGACGAGGTTTCAGATTAAAACTGAAGAGGGGGGTCCCAATCCGAAACATCTCCTGTCCATTCCCCCCGTAGATGCTGCCTGACCAGCTGAGCTCCCCCAGCACTTTGTTTAATAAATCCAGGTGCCAGGGGATCCAGATCTCAAGGGAATAGCAGTGAAGTTCACAAAGGAATTCTCCTTTTGCCCAGGGTTGTGGAAGTGTGGACACAGACAGGGGACACGCTGAGTCAACTCCAAAATAGTAACGGGACGCAAATTACCAAAAGGAATACACAACTCACAAAGGAATATCAGGCCGATTACAATGCAGAATGAGCTAAGAGAAACATACACCTCTGTGCAACCTGGCAAAGCCTAATCTATAGTTGGTGTTGAGATTTCTGTCCTGCACACATTTATTTAAGGAACAATCTTTAAAGGGAAATAAAACGAGAGGAAGATACAATACTGGTTTTCTGTTCAATTCCTGTTCAGATCAAAGGGAAGCATAGTTCCAGTTTGCAATGAGCCAATTCTGAAATGATTCCTCCTTTACCACAGAATACAATCTATCACAACTAATGAAAAGATCAGAAATCATAAGTGTTAGGAGCAGGTGGGCCATTTGGCCCATCAAGAGGGAATGGGCAGGTGACGTTTTCGATCAGATTCGCACTTTAGACTTCATGCTACAACTTTGATGACACTTCTTTTAAAAATAAAAGCAAAGTGAAGCAATGTAGGAAGTTCTGAGACTCTGAGATGTCATCGAAACGGAAGCTTGTTTCTTCCTCTTTCTCTTAAACCTCCTTTAATCCATTGGCCATTTATTTGACCACATGATTCTACAGGTTGTACAGAATATAGAGTTGGCGAGGAATCGTCCAACTGTTTGGTTGATGTGACACTGGTGCTTTCTCAAAGGAACTGATTGTTGACTTTAGAAGAGGATCGATGGGACGATGGTGGAGAGAGTCACAAACCTCACATTTCTGGCTGTGCATATCTCTGAAGATCAATGCTGGGGCCAGCACACTGATGCAATCATGAAACAACCCCATTAACATCTCTACCTCCTTAGAAGATTGAGGATTCGGTTTGTTGACTAATACTCTCTAGAATGTCTACAAGCGTACTGTAGAGAATATATTGACTGCTTGCACCATGGCCTGGTTCGGCAATTTGAATGCCCAAGGACAAAGAAAATCGCAAAAAAGTGGTAAAGACTGCCATCATGGCGACTGACCTCACCACCATTGAAGGGATCTAGAGGCGTCACTGTCTCAAATAGGCAGCCAACATCATCAGAGATCCACACCACCCTGGTCACGATCTCATTTCACTCCTGCCATCAGAAAGAAGGTATAGGAGTCTGAAAATTGTAACATCCAGGTTCAGGAGCAGCTTTTTCCCCCAACAACCATCAGGCTATTAAACCCTACAACAGGGCTCCAAACTACATAGAGTCGGGGGCATTGGTTTTGTCATTTATTGCACTATTATTGTTTGTTTTTTTATATACTGAACTTTTTAATTGTCTATTATGGTGTAGACTCAGCATTATGTGTACATATCTGTTGTGCTGCAGCAGGTAAGAATTTCATTGTTCCATTTCAGGACATACGGCACAAATTAAAACCTGGACTCTAGCTTGGATTCTAGTTCAAGACAACACATTGATAAAGTTGCTCTAAATACTACAATGGAGACACGAGACTGCAGATGCTGGAAATCTGAGTGAAAAACAAACTGCAGGAGGAAAGTAATGGGTTAGACAGCTTCTGTGGGGGGGGGGGGGGGGGGGGGGACTGGATTGTGTGAAGAAGGATACTGACCCAAAATGTGGTCTCCCCACAGATGCTGCCTGACCCGCTGAGTACCACAAATTCCCCTACAAAAGCCCAAGTGGCCAGAGTGACTAGAGTGGCCAGAGTGACTATCAGAGTGGCCAGTGACTATCAGTGGCCAGAGTGACTATCAGAGTGGCCAGAGTGACTATCAGAGTGGCCAGAGTGACTATCAGTGGCCAGAGTGACTATCATCCCTGGACCATCAATGGTAAGCAAGGGGTGAATTTTGTGCAAAGATTATTGAAGAATGAGATCACTTCATTTAAAAAAATAACAAATGACTCAATGGGTAAAAAATGAGATTGAGCGAGTTTAGCAAATGTCAGGTGTAATGAGAAGGTTTGAGTTCAACTGGGTGGGGGCAGTCAGTATGGAATGATAACCCTGAAGCTGCCTTGAACAGGAAAGAACTAAGCTCATGAAACAAAGCAAACACTCTTACAAAATAGCCCAAAGACTTCATTTTAATTAGACGGCAGCATGGCTTTCTATTAATAGTACAGGCCTGGAGAATGTAAACTTATCTCAACACTGGAAAATGTGTGGGTAACAGCACAGTGGTGCAGTGGGTAGAGCTACAGTTCCACAGCACCGGAGACTCGGGTTCAATCCTGACCTAGGATGCGGTCTGTGTGGAGTTGGCACGTTCTCCCTGTAACCACATAGGTTTTCTCCGGGTGTTCCACTCTCCTCCCACATCCCGAAGGTCCACGGGTTTGTAAGTTAAATGGCCTCTGTCAATTGGCCCTAGTGTGTAGGAAGTGGGATCACATAGAACTAGTGTGAACGGGTGATCGATAGGTACACAACTATGCTGGAGAAACTCAGCGGGTGCAGCAGCATCTATGGAGAGAAGGAAATAGGCAACGTTTCGGGCCGAACCCTTCTTCAGACCAGCGTGGACTGAAGAGACTGTTTCTATGCTGTATCGAAAACTAAAGTCTAAAGTAAATTGTAGGCAAATCACTGGGAAATGTTCAAGTATTAATTACGGAAAGTAATGCAGTCAGAAACTGAGGTCATTATTGGCGATGGGAACTAACATCCAATGTAAAAGACTGCCATCAATGTAAATGGTGGAATAAGGCTTCTCAGAAGCTGAAGGTGAATACAGGTAATTCCTGAATTACAGAGGAGGTAGGTTTAGAAAGGTGTTCCACAGGAAAATATTTTACGCAAGTCAAATTTCAACGGACCTATATACAGGTTTAGTGTTTAATGTTATACTCTGATAGTAATGGATCCTTAACCTGTCACATCTGATACACTGCATGAATAATCTGAAAACATTTACTGGACTAAGTTAAACGTTTTTTTTTTGGTCTGGTTTACGGAAAATCCACAGAGCTCAGCTAATACTATTGAGACATTTGTACTTAATTTAGTTTAGAGATACAGCATCGAAACAAGTCCTTCGGCCCATCAAGTTCACACTGCCCATCGACCACCACCCATTCTATGGTATCCAACTTTCTCACCCATGTCTAACACACTAGTAGCAATTTACAGAAGCATCTTGGTGCAGCAGTAGAGTTGTTGCCTTACAGCACCAGAAACCCAGGTTCGATCCTGACCACGGGTGCTGTCTGTATGGAGTTTGTATGTCCTCCCTGTGACCACGTGGGTTTCCTCCAGGAGCTCCGGTTTCCTCTCAAATCCTAAAGATATGTGGTTCTGTGGGTTAATGGACCTCTGTAAACTGACTCAAGTATGTTGGTAGTGGATGAGAAAGAGGGATAACAGAGAACTAGTGAGAATGGGTGATCGATGGTGGGCATGGAGTCAGTGGGCCGAAGGGCCTGTTTCCATGCTGTATCCTTGGCTAGGTGGACCCCTTCACCCTTCACACTGAGTTCCCAAACTTCACTGGGGTGCCAGCTGATCGCACAGTCAATAAGGATACATACCCAATGGTATTGCAACTATTTAAAACTAATTTAGTTTTCAAATACTTTATAGAACAAAACAGCCAGCCAAAGCCAAAGCTGTGCCAGTGAATGACACACAAGTGTTGGTGTACGCCTGTTTCTGGAACTAGCTGGGGGGCGGAATGTTTCTGTTCACAAAGGGGTAGTGTTGCAGGTTGCACAAGAGGTGATAGCCAACCCCCAGAGAACCCGGGATAGTTTAGAGTTAGGGTTATTATCGTCACGTACACCAAGTTACAGGGAAACAATCTGGTTTTGGATGCTATTCAAACAGATTAGATATAATACAGGTATACATAAATTAAGTTAAATTTAACTTAGGGTAAGATAGAGTGCAGAATATAGTTCTCAGCATTGTAGTGCATCAGTCCCATGGACAAAGTCCAATGTCCACAATGGGGTAGAGGTGTATCAGACAGTACACTGCCGTTTGGAAGGACCATTCACAACCCTGATAACAGAAGGGAAGAAGATGTTATTGAGTCTGGTGGTGAACACCTTCAAGCTTCTGTACCTTCTGCCAAACAGGAGTGTGGAGAAGAAAGAAAGAGCAGGCAGGACAAAGCTTCATTTAGTTTAGAGATGCAGTGTGGAAACAGGTAATTAGGCCCACCAAGTCCACGCTGACCAGCAAACACCCACACACTAGTTCTATCCTGCACCCTGAGGAGATACGTTTAGAGACACAAGGAACTGCAGATGCTGGAATGTTGAGCTCAGCAGGCCAGGCAGCATCTGCGGAGGGAATGGACAGGCGACATTTGGGGTCAGGACCCAACCTGAAACGTCGCCAGTTAATTCTCTCCAAAGCTGCTGCCTGACCTGATGAACTCTTCCAGCACTTTGTGCTTTAAGGAAAAATGTTTGCCGTCCTGAGAAATTCCACATGCAGCACTGCCCGACATTTACACGCATCAAACAGAGACGCAAAAATGTACCATAAACCATTCTTATTCAAGTTATTAACCACACCAAAATCACCAACACATTTTATAGTGTCGAACTAAATGTCAATACTGGAGGACAATGTACTTTGTGTCTTTTTTTTTGTAAACCAACACCTGCAGTTCCTCGTACCTATACTTCCCAGCTACCTTTCTGCGTACCATATATCAAGATAGTGATGATACTTTATTGTACCTAGGCACAGTGACATTCTTAGTTTTGGATATGATCCAGTAATATTATATTATAGATAAGCACAATCATAGACAGTGCAAAGGTACAATGATTGTACTGCAAAATAGTTGACTTCAAAAGTCCAAGCCAACTTTAAATAACTGCTGAGTACATGTGAAGTGGGTGAAGCCAAATTATTATTTTTATTTTATTTTCTCTCAGTCACTCACTCCTTATGATGACATCTTGCATTGAAGGTTTAACACAGAGCTGATGTTTGAACACTCCACCTATGGTTGTAGAGTCACACAGCATAGAAAAAGACCCTTTGTCTCAACGCTGCCCTGCCGACCAAGATGCCCCATCTAAGCTCGTCCCATTTGCCTGCCACCTTTTAACAGATTTGCAAGAGAAATACTCTGCCACTTTTGCTCATTCTGCACAGCTGCCATCGTTTGGCACCGTCTCCGAAAGTCTTTAGTGTCGTTTGTTATTTTTCCCTTTACCAAGCACAAAGATTGAACATACAGGGAAGTGGGCTCATTTATTTTGTCACATAGTTTGTATCAAGCTAAATCAGCAAAAATAATCTGTCCAATTCCACTTTGATTCACTTGCAGGTTTACTTTTCTACCTCCAATGTGTGACAACTTTGTAATTTCAGAGAAGAATCACCATTTATGTGAATTTATTTTCAGGACGTGTCGACATATCTAATGATACATAATGCTCGCATTAAACCTGAAATCCTGCTGAAATCTGTACATTGTCACACATTTTATATGCAAGGCTGCCCTTGTTGTTTATCACCATTTATTAGCCTCACCTCCACCACATGTATAACATAGTTAGGGTACAGCATCAGAAGTCCTGTGATGGTATCTCCTTGGTGACAACGCTGGAGTCTCTGGAGAAGGCTTTCATAGTACCCTGCCACACAACACAATGAAATCCCAGGTTACTCATTTCTGAAACACAAGGGGAGCATTTTCTTTCTCTTATTTCCAATTTATCTCATTAAAAAAAAATCAAAAAGACTCACAATGATTTAGAGCCCAGCATTCTTGAAATGCTTTTCATACCAATAACTAGTTACTTTGAAATAAAGATTAATTTCATGGAGGCTTGTGCTTTTTCTTTGTGCTTCAATTGGAAGACATCTTGTTTCATAAATGTCAGAGACTGGTGATATTTTATCGACCTGATTGTTAGCTGATGCCAGAACCAATTTATCATTGAATTGGGAGAGTTAAGGCTTGAAAGAAACTGAGTTAATTTGAAAAAGGATTGAATAAGATTCCTGAACGATATATTAAAAATATTTTAATGGGGAGAGACATTCCAAGCGATATTAAGGGAGGGCTTTCCAATCAAACTCTGACACTGAACCACATGAGAAGATATTCGAACAGAAATGTTTTAAGATGCATCTTAATGCAGGACGTTAGAAGAGCAAAGGTATCAAGAGTCAATTGTCAAGAGTGTTTAATTGCCATATGTACTGAAACGGAACAATAAAATTGTTACCTGCAGCAGCATAACAGGTATATAATCACAGGACTCAATAGATAACATCATAAAACATAAGTTCAATAAATACATAAAAAAGCAATGCTACTGCAAAACAAAAGTCCCCAATGCAACCAAGACAGTCGTAGTTTGAAAAGAAAGTTTAGTTGATGACCTGCAAGGCTTTGTCCTGCCCCTCCACTCTTCTAGATTATTTCTCCCCACTCCAGCAATCAGTCTGAAGAAGAGTCTCAACATAAAATGTCACCTATCCATGTTCTCAAGGGATGCTGCTGACTCGCTGAGTTACTCCAGCATTATGTGTCTTTGTGTTGGTTGGTGTTAGGACTGTTCAATAGTCTGATGGTCCTTGGGAAGAAGCTGTTGCTGAACCCGGAGGTCACGGTTTTCAGGTACCATCTTCCCATTAAAAGGTTCAATTGTCCCTAGTGTGTAGGATCGTGTTAAGTGTGCGCAGGGATCGCTGGTCGGCACGGACTCGGTGGGCCAATGGGCCTGTTCCCGCACTGTTCCTCTAAACTAAAGTGAACTTAAAAATGGCAAAGGGTTAATTGATCAAGTACAGAAGAAGCCTTTGGAAACAAAAATAGAACTATAACCTTCTTGTGAACAAGACATACTGTGAAGATAGCATGGGAGATAGATTGTAAACAACAGCTGCTAACTCTTACAGAATTAATGCATTGTTCACAAGTAGTATCGATATTCTCCCACGACTAAAAGACGGCAGAAAAAATGTTCCAGCCATAGCCATCATTAAAATTTAAAGATAGCAATAGATCAAAAGAAAAGAAGTTACATTTGCCAACAATACAGAAAGCCTGAGGGTTGGGAAAGTTTCAGAATTTGGCAAAGGAACCATTGAGGGAGAGGAAATGGACATAATAATCCAGCGAGAATAACACAAACATAGACCACAGATATGTACAAATATAAAAGGCCGGATGAAGTTAAAATGAGGAAATAAAGAGCTGCAGATGCTGGTTTATACCAAAGATAGACACAAAGTACTGGAGTAACTCAGCGGGTCGGGGAGCAACCCTGGAGAAAAACTAGGTCCTTCAGTCTGAAGAAAGGTCCTGACCCGAAACATCACCCATCCCTATTCTTCAGAGCTGCCTGACCCACTGAGTTACTCCAGCATTTTGCGTCTATCTACAGTTAATATGAGTCACTGAGTTACTGGCAACTCCTGAACATAATGAACAATAGCAGGTCTGGAGGGAACTATTTGCCCGATGAAATTATCATTAGTTAAATCAATAAGTATTGGACAATTTAATTGTAAGGTGACCTGCATCTACGGGTTTTGAAGGAGATGGCCGTGGAGGTGATTTCCTTCCTTTAGACTGGAGATAGCATTAGGCTTAGCTATATTGTTGTTATGTGTTCCAAGGTACATTGTAAAGATTTGTTTGCATGCTATTGGATTAATACTATACATAAAGATAATCAAGCCACACTCGTACAATAGGTAAAATTAATGTAGAGGAGGGAACTGCAGATGTTGGTTTAAACTGAAGATAGACACAAAAAGCTGGAATAACTCGGTGGATCAAACAGCATCTCTGGAGAAAAGGAAAAGGTGACGTTTCAGGACGAGACCCTTCTTCAGGTAAATTGAATGGAGAGATATAGAGGATATAGTCATCATCGGCATCGTATCGCACCAGTCCCAGAGACAAAGTCCAATGTCCGCAATGGGGTAGAGGTAAGTCGGACAGTAGCCCAGCTTCTGGAAGGACCATTCAGAAGCCTGATGACAGAGGGGAAGAAGCTGTTCCTGAGTCTGGTGATGATGCTTTCAAGGGGGCAGGGAGGTACTGGAATGTGCGGGGTGGGAATAGTCTGTGATTATGTAGGCTGCTTTTCTGTAGCAAATGTAACCATCTATTTAACTGGACTTGACTTGGGAGAAAGAAAAAAGGAAACAAACGTTGAATTAGTTTGACATCAGGAGTTAGGGAAAATCTATTATAAAGGAAAAGGTGATAATATTTAGAAAATAACATCAGGTGGTTATGTTAGTTTAGTTGATTTATTGTCACGTGTACCGAGGTACAGTGAAAAGCTTTTGCTGCATGCTAACCAGTCAGCAAAAAGAGGGAGGAGGCAGGAGAATGGGATTGAGAGGGATGATTGAGCCAGCATTGAATGGCAGAGTACGCTTGATGGGCCAAATGGCCTAATTCTGCTCCTTTTACATGAATAATATGACTGGGTATATTTGAAGAGAAATAATATTTCGCAAATCTATTGGAGATTTTGAGGCTTTAAACAGAATAAATAAAAGATCGCAGCTGACATAGTGCGTTTGTATTTTCAGAAGATCTACATAAGAGATTATTAAAGAAAACTGGTGCACATAATATAGGGGATCATTGATGATCGCTTCATTGACAGAAAACAGGGAACAGGTAAAACAGGTTATTTTCAGGTTGAGAGGCCACTTCTTGCACGATCATGGACGTATATTTTTGCATTAATGCCCTTTTTTTGCAGTCATTTTCTTCTTTTTACTCAATTTTGTATAATTATTGTAGTCTGTTTAGCCACAAGGAACTGCAGATGGTGGTTTACAAAAAAACCCACAAAGTGCTGGAGTAACTCAGTGGGTCAGCCTCAGTAATTCTCTACCCAAGAGGGCTTTAGAGGCTCAGTCATTGAGTCTGTTCAAGGCTGATTTTGACAGATTTTTTGATATTAAGGGAATGAAGGGGTATAGAGTCATTGTAATACATTGTGGTAAAATATCACTCAAGACCTTTTTGAGCAAGTGGAGAGAATGGCCACGTTTTTATTTTATACTTTGGTTTAGTTTAGAGATACCGCGTGGAAACAGGCCCTTCGGCCCATCAAGTCCACACCAACCAATGATCAACTGATCACAGCAGTTGGCCAATCACACACTGGGCTAAGTTACAGAGGCTGATGGACCTGCAAACCTGCACATCTTTGGGATGTGGGAGGAAACCGCAGCAACCTGGAGGAAAACCCACGTAGTCACATGAAGAACGTGCAAACTCCACACAGACAGCACCTGAGGTCCCTGGCGCCGTGAGGCAGCCACTGTGCCACCTGAAGTTCTCATGCTCTTTTGAACATTGTAATTCAGGTTTTGCCCCGTGGCTGTCAAGCTGTTTATGTGCCAATGTGCAGGTGACCTCTGTGAAGAGTGTTTATAGGGTCCTGCCTTCACGGGGAAATAAAGGTTTGGCAAACTTTTCATTGTCCAGAAGGTTGTTATAAACTTTATGTGGCCTCTCTTGTTTATACATCGGAGAAAAGGAATTACACGCCTCAAGGTGTTTATAAAGTTACAAGGTAGTTTCGTGCTAACTCTAGCTGTTTAGTTTCATGCACATAGCCATTGGCAGGTTAAGTGGCTACAGTAAATAGCCCCTTGTGAAGGCAGGTGGTAGGAAAATCAGGGGGACAATGGTTATTTGGGAGGGACCCGCTTACAAAGCAATTGATACAGGCAGGAGCTGCTGGAATTGCTCCACAGTTGGCATAGACTCAAAGGGCCAAATGGCCTCCTTTAAGTCATAATAAAATATGAAAATAAGAAGGTATTGCAAAAGAATATTCTGTTTCTGTTTAATAAGAATACATTTTTATTTATTGCCCTTTTCCATAATCAGGCACGAATTGCTATCTGCCGGCAAAAATCTTGGACTCTAGACTTGAGACAATACAATACAATGTGGTTTTATTCGTCACATTGCGTGCAAGTGAAATGAATTTGTGCGGTTCCTGGAGGTTGCAGGTAGTGGAAGCAGGTAGGGAGACTGACAAAAACCTCTGGGAACCACACGGAAACCTTGGGTGGGGCGCAAAGTCTCCAGAGGTTTCCGTTCAGGTTTCCCAAGTGGGACAGCGGGCATTTAAGGCAGCAACTCTACCACTGCACCACCCAGTAGAATTAAGGACATGGAGCTATAACCCATTACTACATTGGGTATTCAGCAAACCAATAAAAATGTGAGTGAAAGCGATGGGTGATCGTTGGATCCATATTGAGGGAGTGCAGCGTAGGTTCACAAGGTTAATTCCCGGGATGGCGGGACTGTCATATGCTGAGAGAATGGAGCGGCTGGGCTTGTACACTCTGGAGTTTAGAAGGATGAGAGGATATCTTATTGAAACATATAAGATTGTTAAGGGTTTGGACACGCTGGAGGCAGGAAACATATTGGGGGAGTCCAGAACCAGGGGCCACAGTTTAAGAATAAGAGGTAAGTCATTTAGAACGAAGATGAGGAAACACTTTTTCTCACAGAGAGTGGTGAGTCTGTGGAATTCTCTGCCTCAGTAAATGATGGAGGTCGGTTCTCTGGATACTTTCAAGAGAGAGTTAGATAGGGCTCTTAAAGATAGCGGAGTCAGGGGATATGGGGAGAAGGCAGGAATGGGGTACTGATTGGGGATGATCAGCCATGATCACATTGAATGGCGGTGCTGGCTCGAAGGGCCGAATGGCCTCTACTTCTGCACCTGTTGTCTATTGCTACAACTGTACATGTTGTACGTGCTTTTATCTTTTTCTCCCTGATGATCTCCATTCTTCACTACAAGTGACAGGTTCTCTCAGCCACAGTTCCCAAGGTGCCATGGCCTCGACACCCACCTGTAGTCTGGTCGGTCGGGGGGGATCGGGAACCTGCCCGAAGGCTGATCGGACAGTGGGGCTGGGAGGTAGCTGGAGAAATTGGATGCGAGGAACAAGGACCAGTACGAGGGTGAACCAGTGTATTACCTCCAGTGCCTTCAGGTAGGCTGCAGGAGGCAACCCCACGGGACACAAAGATGACCAGTTGAGGAGAGGAGAATGACGTTGGTTTGTGGGAACTGCTCCAGAATATTGATCGCGTGGTCTGACTGGACTTTGAACTTTGAATAATGGCGCCAAAAATTGCAGCGCTCGCTTGTGTAATATATGCAAAATTGTGCAGTTGCATTAGCGACAAATAAGGCACCATTGAATATTGAACTAGTTATAATGGCAACATCCTTCCTCTGAAGTGATCATTTACAATTCTACCCGATACAGAGATTCACAATAATGAAATAGAATGGTGGGCAATCTTCATATGAAGGTACATTATAGATTCCCTTCATCAAGTAACCGCCTTCCCAACTAGTTTGCCTCGTCAACCATCCCATTTGTACGCTCACAAACGAATAGAAAGGTTTTTCAAGGGATTCTTCTGATCAATTTAACCACAACCAAATATGGTAAGTGTAACTCCAGCGATGATGGCCTCTTTCTGTGAAGCAAAATCTAATCTCGAAGCAAGCAGTTCGGAGAAATGTTTTAGGTTCTTTATAGTTTGTAATAGTGTTGCAATGATGTGGTATAAACATAGAAGTAATGAGATCTCCTATCATCACAATAAACTGTGTCAGTTCCATGCTCCAAAGTGGCATTGAATAACACTTACTGCAGATTGCATCTTAATTTGACCATTTGGATATAGTCCTCTAGAAACAGACATCATTAATTGGCACAGCAGGGAATAAGGCCATTTCATCTGTGAACTCTACACGTAAAGTTACATGTAAAAGTAATCTTGCTGGCTCTGATCCACTGGCCTCTCCCTGTAGCCCTGCAACATCTTTCTTATACAATTCCCTGCAGAATGCCCATGTTCAATTGGCCTCCATCACTACATTTGGCCATGCATACTGGGCGGGTTTATTTTGAAGATAGGCAAGGCTCATCAGATTACACAAATTACATACTGGACTTTAACCAGAGTATTGACAATGTTTTTTCCCCAATGTCACTTTTGATTATTTTTGCCAATCTGAGTTCCCAGCGTTTTCTGCTTTTATTTTTGACGTTATTGCATCAATATATATTTTTCACGTTTTGATGCTGAAATCTTCACAACTACATTTCAGCCGGTCTGTTGCTAAAATATTTATCCTCCTAAGAAGTTTGTCTTGTATTTCAATGTCACAATACCACCCCTCACCCTCAGATACAGGTTTTTTTTTCCCCCATTAAATGACTCTTACCTCCCACGTGTCTTTTGTCAACCAGGTCGGGAGGCATTTTACACAGAAGGACTATTCTGTGGAGCAGTGATTTCTAAAGGGCAGTAGAAATGCTAAATTACTACAATTGCCGTACAGAATCGTCCCGTGTAAAAACATGTCATTCACACCAAAGATCTTATAGCAGAGCTATATAGGAACTTTGATTCACACATCGCCTGCCCAATAAAACCAACCGTTTCCTCCTTAGAGCTTGAAACCACACTCCTCTCCAGCTGTCGATGGAACATGCTCGTCCTATCGTGTCTTGCCAAACTCTTGGAGCGCCGGCTTTTCCCCCCAGCTTCCCCAGTCGAAGACTTTACCGGTCGATGCATAACTTTCTGGTCGAAAGACTTAACACCAACCCACTTAAACCAAACCAGCCCCCTGTGTGTTGGCCGGTCCCGGGGTAGACTGGACGCAGCCTGTTGCTTGTTTTAATAGAACCCTCAGCATAACTCGCCCTGCCTCGCCAGGACCTGTGAAACACAATCTGTAGAAAGCGCTTTGGTTTACAAACGCGGTCTGTGTCCAGGCAGCGTGAGCTTGGCTCTTCCTCCCATTCCTTTCATTCATTCACCTGTCAATGGTGTTTGTTTCATGTTTTGGCATTCTTAACTTTCTGTTGATAGTTTGGAGCTGTAGACGGTTACTCGGGCAACGGACCAACCTGCGTTATTCTCCCCCCTCTGTGCATTAGCCCTGCACTTGGCTGTGGTGGCAATGGCAGTGGCGACATCCCATAGAATCCCATGCCTGGGCTTGTGACCATCCCATTCACGGTCAAAGCCCTGTCACCGCTCACAACAACAAGCATGTTTTTGGATGATATATTCTTTTGAAATTGCAATTTATCTTTATAGATCTCCACTCTTTGCAATGTCGCCTTTCTGAGGATTGGACGCTATGTTCTCATTGCAACGCTGGCCTCTTTTGCCCACAATTTCGCACCGTGGAGGTACAATGTCATCAACAAATGGCTGGGTTATGTGTTATGGGATTGGCGAGAGACGCGTGTAAAACCACTATCCCACGTGTTAGTTTTGTCACGGTTCGGCCGGTCACTCCTACAAGTGCAGCGTTAAAACTTGGAGTTTCACCCTCGCCCCAAGATAAGGTCAGGAACCAAACGCACTGTGTCCAGCATCAGGGGACCGAACATAGACACAAAACGCTGAGCGCTCTCCGTCTGGACTCGACCCGAAACGTCAACTATTCGTTTTGTCCAGAGATGCTGCTTGACCCACTGAGTTACTCTAACGTGTTGTGTCTATCGATCAGGGCGATATGACTGACGATATGTTGACACAATACGACATTGGTCTCAGTCTGAGCGTTTAGCAGCATTTGCGTTTTGTAAATATTATCAATGGGTCAGGCTAAAGTCTATAAATAATTCAACAATTCATTAATTTAAATTATTTAATCAATGAATTAAATAATTCTGTTATTTCAACTACATTCACGTTTTTGCTTAATTTTGCTGAATTTACGCCCTTTGATTAATATCTTCTGTTACTCGGAGTTAATGTTTGGTTGTGAAAAACATACCAAGTAATAGAAGACTATGAATCCTGGTGCTTTCCTGCAGACTGCTTCATGCAGCAAGTTTAATTACAATGCAGAATTTTGCAATCACGGTGAAAATCATTTAGTGCAGGGACCTAACAAGCAGCAAAAACAAAAGCACAAAATATGAATGTAGTGGAAATAAGCGCAAGCATTTTTATTGATTTGACGATGAGCGTGGAAGACAAACGGCGCCTACAAACCTTCCTCTCTTCCCGTTGCTTGGCCAGCAGATGCATTAACATGGACAACCGGTTTTCATACGTGTAATCCCCGATTGTAAACCGGACACTTGGTCTCCGTCGCTTAGCCCTCGACGCCATTGGCAATGTTTGCATTCGCTGCCTGGCAACTGTGCAGACAACAAGCCAGTTTGCAAAACCCGGTGGAGTGAGTCAGTTCGAGTATCCAAATCACTTTTGTATTGGCGCATGTAAAGTGGTAGCACCTGGGCTTCAGGGACGTGAGTGTGGCATAGTCGTGAGGTCATACAGCACGGAAACAGGCCGTTCGACCCACCTAGCCCATGCCGGCCAAGATGACCCATCTATGTTAGTCCCACTCATGTCTGGAGTCCTGGAGTCATGGAGCACATAAACAAACTCTTCCACCCACCCTGTCCATGCCGACTATTGGGTTATTCCCATTTCATAAAGACATACAACAGGAAACAAACTCTTCCACCCACCCTGTCCATGCTAACTAGTGCAAGCTAAGTCCCATTTGCCCAAACCTGGCTGACATCCCTCGAAACATTTCCTAGTGTCTTTTCGCCCATAACCCTTTAAATCTTCCCAATCCACGTACCTCTCCAAATGTAATTTAAATGTTTGCACAACATATGAGGGTTTTGTGCCACTTTCCTGTTTCCTACCCATCTGAAGACAAAACCACCACTTCCTTCAGTTCTGACAGTTCAGACATCATTCAACCCAGTAGGGTCCCACCTCTCCAGATGCTGCCTGACCAGATCAGTTCTCTCAGCACTTTAGGTTTTGTTTGCTCAAGATTCCAGCCTCTACAGTTTTGTATGTCCCAAACCTACGATATTTGCTCTGCTCTGGGACATGTTGGGCCAAAGGGCCCGTTTCCACACTGTATCACTCTATGACTCGATGCTTCATTCTACAAATTGCCATCTGATTCACCATCATCCCTTCACTTTTCTAAATCTCTATCATACATTGACTTCAAAAGCCTGTACGCCTTTGGGATTTGGGATGAAACCTGAACACCTGGAGAAAACTCACGCGGTTACGGGGAGAAGGAACAAACTTCAACGCCCGTAGTCAGAATCGAACCCGGGTACCTGGTGCTTCTTCTTCTTGCGTATGGTGTGCACAGCCCTGGTGCTGTAAGGCAGCAACTCTACCACTGTACTACTGTGTCTCCCGCTTGGTCAGCTATCTGGTTATTGCAATTTGCACCTCGTGTCCAGGTGAATGGTAGAATCTGGGAGTGTTAATGGGGAGAGGCTACGTGGACAATCAACAAGGGAATAAAGTTGACCATTGACTTGATGGGCCAATGTGATCATCTTTTTCTATGACATTATGGAATCTAAAAAATATAAATAGATAACCCAGGGTCCCAGCCTCAAAATAAGGGACTCAGCCATTCAAGAAAGAGATGAAAATAAATTTCTACAATGAGAAACATAGAAACATAGAAACATAGCAAATAGGTGCAGGAGTAGGCCATTCGGCCCTTCGTGCCTGCACCGCCATTCAATATGATCATGGCTGATCATCCAACTCAGTATCCTGTTCCTGCCTTCTCTCCATACCCCCTTATCCCTTTAGCCACAAGGGCCACATCTAACTCCCTCTTAAATATAGCCAATGAACTGGCCTCAACTACCTTCTGCGGCAGAGAATTCCAGAGATTCACCATTCCAGAGAAGTTGGTGGGTCAGGCAGCATCTCTGGAGAGAAGGAATGGGTGATGTTTCGGGTCGAGACCCTTCTTCAGACTGGTCAGACAGAGTCTGAAGAAGTGTCTCAACCCAAAATGTCACCCATTCCTTCTCTCCAGAGATGCTGCCTGTCCCGCTGAGTAACTCCAGCATTTTGGGTCTACCTACGATTTAAACCAGCATCTGCAGTTCCTTCCTACGCATTCAATTGCTATCTAATTTCAAAGCTGTCTGTTTGATGCTGAGCTGCTATGTTACCTTGTTACAAGTGAGTGGGACCGGGATATTGCCTCCAACGCCTTAAAGGGCAGCTGCAGGAGGCTTCCCAGGGACATAAAGACTGTTGGGTGAGGAGAGAGACATCGGTTCACGGGCCAAGGGCAACGGAGGAGGTCCTGCAGCAGACTGCCGCTTACCTGGATCAGGAACCTCTCCAATACATTGAGCACATAATCCAGACTTTGGACTTTTTGTAAATGGTGTAAAAACATAGTGAGTCGTGCACGTCTGAACGATGCAATGTTCCTGTGCAGTGACCATCTGACAATAAAGTAGCATTGAACCAAGTGGGAAAATTGCAGCACTCAGCAAATTGGCATTGCTTCTATTACATCAACCATGTGTATGGTGCTGAAGGTGTATATCCCATCCATTGTATGAAATCTAACCAATAATTTGGTAAATATATACTGTTTATCAAAACATTGAACAATGCTGTGATCATATTAAAGTACAATGATCCTACCTCAATTCTGCAGGTCGCAGAGAAAGACACCAGGCCAAAAATAACTGTATAGACTACACCCTTGTGCAAGATTTCATGGTATTGCTTCAGATGGTTCAGAAATGTAAAAGGAATGCATTTTCGTCATCAAGACCTATCAGCAGAGCATTCAGTGTACAGGGATAGCCTGCTGGAACTCTGGGGGAGAGAAAGCCTTGATATTGTATCTGTTGCGGTTAATGGATGGATAGATATCGGGTCATGTCCTTGACAATTGTTTGCAGAATATATTGTATGGAAGTTGAAAAACGATCCCACTTCACTGCAGAAAAAGACCAGATTGCATCCGAGTAATAAATAGATGGAAAACCTGATTCTCCCATTTGCTCGAGTCTCCTGGGTAAACAAATGTTTCAAGCTCAATGAGAAATTAATCTGTATAGCCAGCAAAATAGATACCTCACACACATCATAGCAGACATTGATTATTTGCTTTCTACTAATAATGCTTCCTGCTAAAGTGAACGGATTAGCGCTTCCAATTCCAGCTTCTCCCATTCTGCTTAAACCTGATAGTTTTCAGTTATCCTGTTCAAGAGAACAAGAGCACTATATGAGGATGGATGTGGTGGTGTTGGGGAGGGTTCATGAGAATGATCCCAGGAATTAGTGGGTTAACATATGCTGAGCGTTTGTCGGCACTGGGCCTGTACTCGCTGGAGTTCAGAAGGATGAGGGGGGAACTTATTGAAACTTACCGAATAGTGAAAGGCCTGGATAGAGTGGATGTGGAGAGGATGTTTCCACTGGTGGGAGAACCAAGGACGAGATGCCATGGCCTCAGAATAAAAGGGACATAGAAAGTAGATGAGGAGGGTGGTGAATCTGTGGAATTCATTGTCACAGACAGTTGTGGAGGCCAAGTCAGTGGATATTTTTAAGGCGGAGATTGACTGTTTCTTGATTCGTAAAGTGCCAAAGGTTATAGGGAGAAGCCAGGAGAATGGGGTTGAGAGGGAAAGATAGATCAGCCATGATTGAATGGCAAAGTAAACTTGATGGGCTGAATGGCCTAATTCTGCTCCAATATCCTACGAAGTTATAAACTTATGAAGCGAGCTAGTAAGCATAGCTAGCACGCTAGTGTGTATGTTTCAACTATTTTCAATGCTCAAAATGGTTGAAGTATTTAAGTACAAAGGTTATATCAGATTCCTAAAAGTTAAATATTAATCTTAAGGAGACACAGACACGGACTGCAGACGCTGGAATCTTGAGCAAAGCACAAAGTGCTGGATGAGCTCAACAGGTCAGGCAGCAAATGTGGAGGAAATAGACTGAAAACATTTTAGATCGGGACCCTTCATCAGAGTCTGAGAAAATGTCTAGACCAGAGATGTCGTGTTAATATTAATCTATTGGCAGGTTTGACATGAAGAGAGGTTAAGCAAACAAAGATGGTTTAGTTTAGAAGAAATTAAGGTGGTCTAGTGGAAACATACAACGGCCTCAAGGGTGGACACAGGGAACTTATGGAAAGACTCAAAGTGCTGGAATAACTCAGCAAGTCAGGCAACATCTCTGGAGAACGTGGGTAGGCAACGTTTCAGGTCAGGACCTTTCTTCAAACTGATTGTGGTCAGGGGTAGAAAGATGGGGGCAAGTTATAGGCGGATACAGGAGAGGGAAGTGTTTAATTGGCAGATGGTTGAACAGTGACGAGAGATGCAAGGACAAAAAGCGTAAGGTAATGAGATTAGGATAGAAAAGGTGTGAATTGTGAAGCCAGAGGAAGGAATATAGGAGAAAGAGGATGGGGGGAAGAGGAAAGGAAGGAAAGGGAGAGCATCCAGGTAGTGCACAGGGAAGAGAGAAAGAAAATGGGGTGAGGAAAGGGGTGGGGGGTGAGCGGGGGAGGAGGGGGTTATGTGTTGGGTAGTTACCTAAAAATTGAGAGTTGAGTGTTCATACCATTGGGGTATAAGCTACACGTTGGTAGTCTATTGAGGGCCTCCTGCACTTTGGGTCAATATTCTTAAGGGACATTACATAGAAACATAGAAAATAGAAAATTGGTACAGGAGTAGGCCATTCGGCCCTTCGAGCCTGCACCGCCATTCAATGTGATCATGGCTGATCATCAGTGTAAATATGGTGTTGTTTTCTCTGGCAAGACAGTCTGAAGTTGGGGATCATGGACAGAGAATAATATTTTAGCCGCTTTGGACAGGTGAAGGACTAAACCTTTGGAACTCATGACCCAACCAGAAGATCATGACTGATTCACTTGATCTCTATCTTGAAGGGACTTGGTAGACTGTGTGTAGACTCACACACTTCCAAGAAAGAGATAAATGATGAACCATGATCTTCCCAAATGGTGATGCTCACATATGGAACCAAATAGCCATTCCTGCTTCTATTCTAACGTTCTTATGTTATAATTCATCACATTAGAAACACTCCCATCTCTCAGCTTGATTATTATATATTTTTGCAAAGTTACTTTGTCTGTTTCGCTGACATTTTTATTTTGACATGTCTCCGTTTTAACTTTCATTGAGTCCAACTAGCTATGAGTACTATATGGACCTCTCAATGGACTATGTTTTGTTGCACTAAGGTCCATAGGTTCTTCTGCATTAGTATTGTGGTTATTCATTTATTGATGCTTTCTTTATTATATATTATCTCTGTTTTTACAGCCCCATTGTGCTGCTGCCAGTAAGCATGTCATTAATCTGTTGTCGGTACAAATAAAGACCCTTGACAACGGTGTAATCCTTCTCATTCCCTGAACAAATGCTTAAATCAACACAAATACTCCTCTTGATAATTACTAACTCCTATCAGAAGATGATAAATTAGTGTTCTGCAACCACTTAAATCTTGTTTTGCCATTCAGCAATATCAAGAATATTTATGAATATATATTATAGCAATCATGAGAATCAAGAGTGTTTAATTATCATATGTACCAGCATAAACTCTTTACAGGCTGACAAATGTAATCACACAACTGATAGATATACAACAATCAATAACATAATAAATTAATAATCACTAATGGAGACCAGCACCACTGTGTCACTAATGTTGTCAACAATGATGAATGAATTAAATGAATGCTAGACTAGAACCAGGTGATTTAGGCTCAAAGTGAAAGGAGAAATATTTAATAGGAACCTGAGAGGCAACTTTTTTACACAGAGAGTGATATGTATATGGAATAAGCTGCTGGAGGAGGTAGTTGAGGCAGGTACAACCCTAATGTTTAAGAAAGTTAGACAGGTACATGGATAGGACACATGTGGTGGGATACAAGCCAAATGCAGACAGGTGGGGCTATAGTGTAGATGGGGCATGTTGGTCGGAATGGGTAGGTTGTGCCCAAGGCCAGTTTCCACACTCTATGACTCTAGATAACCAAGGCATGCAGTCCAACGTCAATAGCAGATCATATTAGCTGACCGAGGGTTGTGATCAATGTTGTGTAGTGTTGATGAGCCTGGTAGTTGATGAGAAGAAGCTGTTCTTGAACCCGGAGGTCAGGTTTCTCAGGCTCCTGTACTTCCTTCCAATTGTAGCAGCAAAATGAGAGTGTGACCAGGGTGGTGTGGGTGTTTGATTTGATTAGCTGCCTTTTTGAGGCAATCTGGTGAATAGCAGATGTGTACCTCTTTATATTGTAAATCTACACCCAATTACAGATACAGGAATGATCATTGAGCTAATATGTGACCTAATTCATTAGTTTGCTTTTCTCCATTATCCTTTGAATATAATTTGTTTAAAAAAAGGACTATGAAACGCACTTTAGAAATTAAATAACAAGTTAGCAACAACTGCCATTAATGCAAAAAAAAAAAAACCCAAAAAAGTCTATCACCCCTTGCCTGTACAAGTGTTTGCTATCTACACGTCTAAAAGACATGGCTACAATTTTTAGAGTATGTTTTCCATTCACAGACATTTCAATCGTCAAAAATAATTTTGCTTTTCTCTCTTTCAAACATGATGGTATAATTATTATTAGATAAAGTCCATGCACCATTAGTCTGCTCGCAGAACCTGGCTCATTAATCAGCCACATACTTGTTCACACTTTGTTCCCTCCGGCATTTTGTTACACAACACACGTCAGAGTCCTGCCATTTCAAACCCAAAATAACTTCTGGGTGTTGGATTGGAAATTAAAAGACCTGAATTAAAATGACTTAGCTTTTGCTAAACATTAATCTAATTTCTGCAAGTTTGTTTGCTGTCATTTTATACTCCCACAGTTCTTCTAGTTTAGAGATACAACGTGGACACAGGACCTGAGTCTAGACCGACCAATGATCACCCGTACACGAGTTCTATCCTACACACCGCAAACAATTATCCTACAAACCTGCATCTCTTTGAGATATGAGGAGACACTGGAGCACCCGGAGAATCCTTTCTGAAAGTCATAGAATGATACAGTGTGGAAACAGTCCCTTCGGCCCAACTTGCCCACACCAACCATGTCCCAGCTACACTAGTCCCACCTGCCTGCGCTCGGTCCATATCCCTCCAAACTTGTCCTATCCATGTACTTGTCTAACTGTTTCTTAAACTTTGGGATAATCCCAGCCTCAACTACCTCCTCTGGCAGCTTGTTCCATACACCCACCACCCTCTGTGTGAAAATATTATTATTTTGCATCTCCATGTATGTAATCCAGTAAATGTCCACCAACAATTCCACAACTGGTGGTCTGGCACCTCCTTTAATCTGGACTATAAGGTGGCTCCATTTACCCACGTTTAGCCAATATCCCTCTGAACCTTTCCTACCCATGCACCTGTCCAAATATGTTTTAAATGCTGTTATTGTATCTGTCTCAACTACTTCCTCTGGCAGCTCGTTGCATATACTCACCACTCTATGAGTGAAACAGTTGGCCCTTAGGTGCCTATTAAATCTTCCCCCTCTCACCTTCAAATCTGTCCCTTACCCCAGGTAAAGGACTCTGTACACATTCACCCTATTTATTCCACTCATGATTTTGTACACCTCCATAAGATCACCTCTCAACCTCCTTCACTTCAAGCAACTTCTCCCAACCTCTCCCAATAGCCCATGCCTTTAAATCATGGCTCTATACTCGTAAATCCTCTCTACACTCTTCCCATCTTAATGGCATCTTGCCCATACCAGCGTGACCCAAATTTCAGTTGGCTTATCAATGAACTTCTCTCCAACAGAGGATTAAAATAAAAGTTGTCCATTAATGATTGCACAGCTTTTAACTAAAGTGGCAGCTGTTCAGTCCATATTTGTATGCAGCAGGGCACATACAACACCTAGGCTTGGCTGATCAATAGCCAGAAACATTCATGTCAGAGTCTAGCTTCTACTACTTGTCATTCAGTAATGTAACATTGCTGAAATCCCAGCCTTCTCTATCCTGAATCATCACTAACCAGAAACTCGACTGAACCCAACACATCATTGCTGTGGTTATATAACTTCTTATAGTTACAGTAGACTATCTTAACCTCTGATTCTCCAGAATCTTGCCAGCATCTACAAATGACAAGCATGAAATAGTCATTGAGTCAAATAGCATGGAAACAGGCCCTTCGGCCCAACTTGTCCATGATGTCCCATCTAAGCTCGTCCCATTTGGCCCATAGCCCTCTAAACCTTTCCTATCCATGTACCTGTCCAAGTTTATTTTAAACGCTGTCTCAACTACCTCCTCTATCTATCTATCTGTTGGAAAGAGCACTTGCAAAAGAACGCAAGGTCTTCAATCATATCCAAGATAAGTCGACCCACAGCTAAACGTCCATCTTAAGAATCTACTCCTTACGGAAGATGCCTTGGCAATAAGGTGCATTACATACTATTTAAAATATTCACTGCAGCCAATTGTCAAGGATTCTTCGAAAGTCCATAACAAACCCGTGGCCTCACATCCTCACAGTTGAGATGCAGTAATTGTGCTTCTTTAAGTTACTGGTTCAGTATCATGAGTCTAGTCACTGGACAATGTTATTGGAGCTCTGCCTCTAGAGCAAATCCAAATATGGTTCATCACCATCTTCCCAAGATGAGCGATGGATAAGTTGTGCCTTGGGAAGCAAACCAATATGCAAATCTTAAACAAATATTAAAGTCATCACCCTTGCACGCAAAATATTCCTCTTGACAGATCCCACAATTGACAACATCACAGCACAATGTTTTTGGAGATTTAAGAATCTGCAGAGGTTTGAATCCTGAGCAACACATCAAGTGTTGGAGGAACTCAGCGGGTCAGGCAGCATGCATGGGGGGAGTAAACAGATTATGTTTCTGGTCAGAAGCATTCTACAGTGATGGAGTATAGAGGTGGGAATGTGGGGGTGAAATATGGAAAGAGAGGTGGGGTAGACTAAGGCTGGCACGTGATAGGAAGATTTAGGAGAGGAACGGTGATTGGCAGAGAGGTGGAGAGGTGACAAAGACTCACACTGTCATTCTGAAGAAGGGTTCATCCAGTTACCTCCAGATGCTGCCTGACCCACTCAGCAATTATGATCTTTGGATTGGGTCTTTGATTGCTCTACCTACTTCAGTTTTTGCACTATTATGATTACCCAGTATTATGGTATTAATGGTATTATTATATATTTATCTGTGTGTCATTGTATTTTCAGGTCTACTAAGGTGCAGCAAATAAGAATGTTATCATTTTTTATCGTTCCATTGTCAGTACATATAACAAGTAAATACATAGGGAGGAACTGCACATGCTGGTTTATACCAAAGATGGACACAAAATGCTGGAGTACTTCAGCGAGTCAGGCAGCATCTCTGGAGAAAAAGAATAGGTAACTTTTCAGGATGAGACCCGAAACATCGCTTTTACCTTCTCTCCAGAGAAGTTGCCTGACTCGCTGAATTACTCCAGCCTTTCGTGTCCAACTAACAATTAAACACTCTTGATTCTTGTGTAAAACACAAAGTGCTGGAGGAACGCAGCAGGTCAGGCAGCATCTGTTGAGGGAATAGGTGACGTTTTGGGTCAGAACGCCTTTTGAGATTCATGACTCATTTGTCCAGACTTATGTTTTGTTTACATTGTAATTTTTTTTGTTCTTTTGCATATTATTTAACATATATTCAAATGTTCACACCTTTTCTTGTCAACATATGCAAATGTAAGAGATCCTTGAATATTATGAATAACATTATAGTGCCATACTTCCAACTGCTGTAGTTATGTTGCTGTACACATATAGAATATGCAGCATAGAACAGCACAGCACAATAATAAGCCCTTTGGCCAACAATGTCCATGCCATACATCATTCCATGTCCAACTCTTAACTACTTGTACATAATCCATATCCCTCCATTCCCCGCAGATCCATAGGCCTATATAAAAGCCTCTTAAATGTCACTATCTGATCTACTTCAGCCACCAACTCTGGCAGTGCACGCCTTCAAACTAGTATTTGAAATGTCCATCCTGGGGAAAAGGTTCTGAATGTCTACCCTGTTTATGCCTCGCAGAATTTTACACACTTTTATATATTCAGGGAGTTTGGCGAAGATAGTTTAGAGAACCAGGAAAGCGTAAGAAATGCCAGCTACCCTCCTCAACGTGACGATTAGAACAACTAGACCGTGCTGGTCTTGTCCAAAGAGATATGCGGCATATGGACTATTGCTGCAGTTTTGCCGCCCACAAGCAGTGAAGTCCCGAGATAGCCAAAGCTAACATTGCCAGATCCACAATGTTAAGAACATTACAACGGTGTATACCGTGGACATTCTGCACGGGTGCAAGCAAACGTTAGTACATTCAACTGCTCCGAATTTTGGAGTGAAGTTTTAGTTACGTTACTAGTGTAAATTAAATTCTTAAATCAATTCGGATCAACTAGTCTATTTATCAGAGCTGCACACATTTTGCGAGATTCCTTTAAGTTAGAACAAGTTGGCAATGAGATTACTTACTCATTTTGAAGAGTTAGCAAATGCTCACAATTTTAATATACATATTTATAAATAACATTTACTGGATCATAAAAATCCCTGTCCGTGCAATTTGTATTTCCTGCAATCATGTCTCCCAAAGAGTTAACCCAAGTTACTGTACACGTCTCAAGAAAGATCCCGACCAGAAACGTCGCTTATCAATGTTCTCCGGAGATACTGCTTGCCCGCTAGTTACTCCAGCACTTTGTGTCTTTTTTTGTTGTAAACCAGCTGCTGCAGTTCCTTGTATTCACCCATCTTGTCAAAGTACTTTCATAGAAAGTAGAGGTGAAATGGAACAGTTGCAGACGGCTCCATATGTTTGCAAACTTGCCTCTTGTGGGTGACGAAGGTTTACAAGTACTGGTGTACTGTACCTGGCTGGCACCATAGTCCCAGGCTCCACTCATTTAAAGGAGGTGATCCAGGGCAGAATGGCAGCGATCACCGCCCCAATGATGATGAAGCAGAGAAGGACTAAGACCCAGCGCAGTCGACACCGTCTGTGCTCCAGAACCACCACATCTCCCGGGACCCGCAACTCCTCCTCACTCATCGGCCTCCCCCGGCCACTGATCACGAAAATCTGGCTACTCCCCAGCGCTGGGTTCCGACGCGTGGAGGAGAAGGTCCGCGGGCAGGAGGCGAACCAGCGGCGGAGGAAGGAGCGTCGGGGCGGAGGGAGCACCTCGACTGATCCGGACGGCGGGCTTGTGGACTGGGGCGAGATGGCCGACAGCGGGATCTCCAGAGTCTGCTTGTCTTCTTTGCTCCTGGTTACCCAGCCTAAAGCTCCTTCTGTGGAGGAAGGTGACATGTCGACACACTGGGCACACCACCTTCTTGGGCTGGGCTTGCTGGTTGATCACAGTCTTCACCAAACAGTCGTGGCAGAAGATGTGGTTACATGTCAACGTCCTGAGCGACTGGTTCTGGCGAGAAACCTTCTCGTAACAGATGGGGCATTCGGACCCAGCCTCTTCCGACATCTTCTCAACTCCAGCCTGCCTTGTCCCTGCTCACCGCTCCCGCTCTTGGTCCACCGCTCCCGCTCTTGGCCCCGGGGCACAAGGCAAAGACAACACGGACAGGACACACCGGTGTGGTCCTCCCGAGATACTGAGGCTTGTGGTGTCAGGAGCGCCTCGGTGATACACCTGGTTTATAATAAGTGTATCTTCCCATCCGCATTCCACAACAAGGTCGGCGAGGTGGTGGCTCCGATCCTAGCTGGCAGGTGATCAGCCCCACAGTGTTGTTCGACTTGTTCAGCAACCAACCCATTTTTCAGCCTCCACCGCGAGCAACTGAAGCAGCGTTCAGGGATCTTCCCCGTACCGTATTTTGTGGAGCATGAGACACTTCACAACTCTGCACGCAGCGAGAATCGAGCGGCGGTGGCGTTTAAAGGCAGATTCACGGCCGCTACACATTCACACCAAGCGGAGACTGGCTGCTTCTGAAGAAGGGTCTCGACCCGAAACATCACCTATTCCTTCTCTCCAGAGATGCTGCCTGGCCCGCTGAGTTACTCCAGCATTTTGTGTCGATCTTGGTTTAAACCAGCATCTGCAGTTCCTGCCTACATATTTCGTCTGTTTCGGCTATGTTAATTTGCCGGTCTATAGCTACTCCCTGCCTCACCTGTGTCGCTAGCAGTTTATGTATTTTACTGCAGATATTGGAGCCGCTGAGTTACTCCAGCACTTTGTGTGTGATTTAAATAAGAAAATAAGGTCACATTTTACCATCTCTCTCTCTCTCTCTCTCTGTCACGATTCGATTGTGTTTATGTGTAGTATATATGTTTCTGGATTGTGTGTAGAACAAAGCGGTTCACTGTACAGCACAAGTCACTGTAACTGGGTGCATGTGACATTAACACATCTATCGCTACTGCTAGCTATGCTAACCACTCCAGGTCAAAGATGCACGAGGCTGCACTTATAACACATGAAGCCAACAGAACGCGTTTTACTCGCTTTTTTCATATTCCTTTCCGATTGGGAAAGTAGAATTTTGAATTTAAGCATTTCCGGGATAGCAATCGATGTTTAAAAACCCTGAATGTTAGCAGCCTTAACAGCGATAGGGAGGTCCTAATTTAAAACTCCGGCCAGTTCATTTTGTATCTGAAATGTGAGCCTCCGCAGTCTGTTTGCATTTCTAATGTTGACGGAAGTGTCATTGGTTACAAAGCAAGTCACTTTGTTCCAGCGCTCGTTTAGCGGGTCCATGAAACGCGGATTTAATGAGTTCAGAGGATAATTGGGGTCTGGCCTTACATAAAGGCAACCATTAACCACCGCTTTGCCAATACATCTTCTGGAAAAGTAGACACAAAATACTGGAGTTACTCAGCGGGTGAAGGAATTGATGGGCGACGTTTCGGGTCGAGACCCTTCTTCAGACGAAGTGTGTGGCACTTACATAGAAACATAGAAATTAGGTGCAGGAGTAGGCCATTCGGCCCTTCGGCCCTTCGAGCCTGCACCGCCATTCAATATGATCATGGCTGATTATCCAACTCAGTATCCCGTACCTGCCTTCTCTCCATACCCCCTGGTCCCTTTAGCCACAAGGGCCACATCTAACTCCCTCTTAAATATAGCCAATGAACTGTGGCCTCAACTACCTTCTGTGGCAGAGAGTTCCAGAGATTCACCACTCTCTGTGTGAAAAATGTTTTCCTCATCTCGGTCCTAAAATATTTCCACCTTATCCTTAAACTGTGACCCCATGTCCTGGACTTCCCCCACATCGGGAACGATCTTCCTGCATCTAGCCCGTCCAACCCCTTGAGAATTTTGTAAGTTTCTATAAGATCCCCCCTCAATCTTCTAAATTCTAGCGAGTACAACCGAGTCTATCCGGTCTTTCTTCATGTGAAAGTCCTGACATCCCAGGAATCAGCCTGGTGAACCTTCTCTGTACTCCCTCTATGGCAAGAATGTCTTTCCTCAGATTAGAGTGGTGGGTGGGAACATGAAATGAGCTGCAAGTGGAGATACTAAACTAAACAACATTTAAAATAATATAGACAAAAAATGCTGGAGTAACTCCGCGGGTCAAGCAGCATCTCTGGAGAGAAGGAATAGGTGATGTTTGGGGTCGGACCCTTCTTCAGACTGATGTCGGGGGGGGGGGGGGGGGGGGGGATACTGGAGGTGAAACAAATCAGAGCACCGAGTGTCGCCGTGGAAGAAGCTAATTTTGTATTTTTTGTTTTTATTTCAGATTTCCAGCTTTTGCGGGTTTTAGGTTTTCACCAACATTTGCGTAATTGTGCTTATCCCCAGATCTGTCTCACACCTGAATTTGCCAAGTCAATTGCACATGCAGAACAGTAAACACTGCTCGCCCTGCTCCCTACTCCCGCTACGTAAACTCTTCGACTGCCAGTAGGTTCTCAGTGAGGCTCTCATAGCCGCCCCGGACTTCTGCACTATTGAGGCATCTCCTCTCCATGTCAGCACCGATGACCTCATTTCTTTATTCGATACTACTTGCTCTTCCATCCTGGATTTTGTTGGTCCTCTTAAAATGAAAAAGCCTAAGCTCTCTTTACTCTCAAGCTTTTCTTGACGTCCTCTGAGGGAGGACTAAATGTATTTATTTATGTATGTACTTAATCTATGAACCACTGCTGTTTAATGTTAGTACCTTCACCAATGTAAAGCACTTTGGCCAACGAGAGTTGTTTTTTAAATGTGTTATAGGAATAAATGTGACTTGACTTGACATCGTTTTATTGGAAGTTAGGGCTTTGACATTAATGAGAATCTAAATTCATGGCATTATTTAGTAAGCTCTACAAATAGGATCATGTTGGCTGCTTTCCAGAGGCAGCGTGAAGTGTAGATGGAGTCAATGATGGGGAGACGGATCTCGGCTCCATCCACAACTCTACAGTTTATTGCTTTCTTGGAGGGTAACAGATGGTGTTAATGGGTATCTGCGTGAAAATATGGCAAAGGAAAATAGATCCAGTAATGGGATTGATGGGATTGTTCTGAGAGCTAGCATTGGACGACAGATGGCACAATGGGCTAAGTGTTCGGCTGGCAACCGGAAGGTAGCCGGTTCGAATCCCGCTTGGAGTGCATACTGTCGTTGTGTCCTTGGGGCAAGACACTTCACCCACCTTTGCCTGTGTGTAAATGTAATGTACACCTGAATGTAAATGTAATGTAATTATGTGAAGCACTTTGGGGTCAATGCAAGTTGACTAAAAATGTGCTATATAAATAAGATTATTATTATTATTATTATTATTGACTTGATGGGCTAAATGGCTTCCATCTATCACTAACGGACATTTGAGAAATGTGAGGATTGGGACATGGCGTACAAGGTCCACATTTATTGCCCACTCCTAGTCATGACGTCCTTTCAATAGACTGTGCAACTTATACATAAATGTGATCTTTATACTTGATTTTATAATGCCATTTAAATATGAATGTTACATTTATGACCTATGGTATTAAAATAATTTATTACTGTGTATTCTGCAGAATTTAAATTCATTGTGATTATGTTTTCATGGATGAAAGAGCTTTTATTTTATAAACTTTAAACTTGCAAAATACTTTCTTATTTCCCGCCAGTCACATTCTGATACATGCTTGTGTCTTTTTAATGACAGTAATTCAGCAATAGGTAGTAATTCCCCATGCTGATCCTTCTGGTTTCATTAAAGGCACTCAGACTTATATTTTTCATTTAACTTAGTTTGTAATCAACAATTCTTGGTCGATACAAACATAAATAATTCAATTTAAATAAACACCCTCATATGGTGGGGAACTTAATGAAACTGAGTAATTACATTTGCAGCAAAAAGCAAGTCCTGGAGGAACTCAGCAGGTCAGGCAGCATCTGTGGAAGATATGGACAGACAAAGTCTCTCGTCAGGACTCTTCTTCAGGCTAAATTTGCATGTCCAAAGTTTCAGAACTCAAACTCCTGGTCCTTACATTTATTCTGATGTTATAGTTAATTTTAATGTTTGTAGATCACTCCAAATTAACCCAAATTGGTATAGCAGTCAGTCATGAAAATAAATGAATGATAATAACATTTGACAGGAATCATTCTAGCAGAATCTAAATTAAAAAGATCTATATAATTCAACAGTGAGGTGCTAGTAATCACAGTTAGAGCACAACAAACATTGTGCAAATTCAGGAGTGATGCATCACCGGCATTTGATCTACTTGGATTTACCTTGTTGGAGGTGATGGCGTGCAATTCCTTGCTACAGTGGCCAAGCATCCATCTGAAGAAGATGTCCAACCTGAAACATCACCTATTCCTTTTCTCCAAAGATGCTGCCTGACCCGCTGAATTGCTCTTGCATTTTGCGTGCATTTCTGGTGCATCTGTAGCTCCTTCCCACACATCCACCTGATCCTCCAGTTTAGATATCTAGAAGTGTCTGTTTGCATTCACAATGGCCTTCTGGAGGTTGTAGCTGGACTTCTTGTACGATTCTGGATCGCCCGATTTGAACACCACTGAACTGGTCCTCAGTAGAATACAGATCTCCTGGTTCATCCAAAGCTTCTGGTTAGGGAACACTTGGATAGTCTTGGTGGGAGCACACTCCTGCATATATTTTCTTTTGAAGCCGGTAAGAATTGGGGTGTATTTTGTCAGATCCGTTGCCTAGTTGTTGACCATCGCCCAGTCTACCGTGTCCAAGCCATCTAGCACAGCAACCCTATCCTTAAACTATTACAGATGTTCCCTTTGTTGCTTCTATCCCTCCTCTTACCTTCTCTGTAGCTTGAAACTTCACATTTTTTGTCTCATGTTTCCAGTTCTGACAAACAGGTTTTCCCCTGAAATGTTCATGCTGTGTCCCTTTGCTCAGACCTACCTAGTCTGCTGATTATTCTGCTTTCATTATGGAAAATGCAACAAAACGTTGCTGTCTAAGTTGACAGAAGGCTTCATCATGAAAAATACATTTTTGCTATTGATTGATTGAATGGTTTCAAAGATACTGTGTGGAAACAGGCCCTTTAGATCAGTCCCCACATTGGCCATCAATCAAAGATAGACACAAAATGCTGGAGTAACTCAGCGGGTCAGGCAGCATCTGTGGAGAACAGATACAGGTGAAGCTTCGGGTTGGATCCTTTCTTCAGACATCAATCACCCATTCACACCGACTCAATGATATCCCACTTCTGCAACCACTCCCTGCACACAGGTACAATTTTACAGAGGCCAATTGACCTACAATCCCACATGTCTTTGGGAGGAAGCCAGAGCACCTGGAGGAAACCCATGTGGTCACAGGGATTACATACAAACACCACACAGACAGCACCTGAGGTCAGGATCGAACCTGGGTCTCTGTGAGACATCGGTGAGGCAGCAGCTCTATCATACACGCCACTGTGCTGCTCCTATCTGCTGAAAATAAATTGATTGATGCAAAGTTGCCATGTTGGAAGGTCCACTAGGGGGCGGCGCATTGGTGGCAGCCTCTGCCTACAGTCTGTCTGTTTTTCTATCTTTTTTTAATTTTTAGTCAGTTTTAAAGCTTGTCGTGGAGATTTATTTTTGCTTTTCTCACAGCAATGGACACAACACATTATAGAGTTCAACACAAACGTCCCCTCACAGCAATGGACACAACACATTATGGAGTTCAACACAAACGTCCCCCCACAAAATCAGATATTTCCACTGTGGGGAAAGGCACCAGAAAGTTAAGTCCTCTTCCTCTGTGAAACACCCGAGGTCGGGGCCCATTTGTGGCCGTGCAGCCAGTCCGATAATTTTCAGGGCCCTCTTGCCGTGAAGATGGACCTCCGGCGTCGGGTGAAACATTCCTGAGCGGCTTGGAAAGTCTGGAGCGACTGCCTCCTCCCCGGAGACCAGAGACCGGGACACTCGTAGTCCTCAGGCCGCGCCGGTTGGAGCTCCGACCCCAGTGAACACGATCCCAGGCTCCAAATCCAGCGCCGCCCGTATCTGTATCATCTGTATCATGTTGAGCCACACGAGAGGTACAGAAGACTGGAGGGTGGCTAATGTTGTACCTTGGTTTAAGAAGGGCTGCAGGGACAAGCTGGGGAACTACAGGCCTGATGTCATGTGTAAGCTACAGGGGGGGGGGGATTCTGGGTGGCTCTCAGCATTTGGATAGGCGAGGATTGATTGCGCCACTGTGCATGACAAATACATTTGATTGTGTTTTGTTGAAGAGTTCATCAAGGCAATTGATGAAGGTGTGGTAATGAACATTGTTGATGTGGATTTTAGGGGGGGCTAGAAACATCGGATGCAAGGTGCAAGGGCCGGTCGGAGAATGAACTGGCGTGATGCCTCCAGTGCCTTTAGCATCAGCTGCAGGTGGCATCCCTGGAACACAAAGATGGCCAGGCCAGGCGAGGTGAGGGAACGTTGGTCCTGTACATCGAGCGAGTGGGCAGACCGGGGATTGGGAATTTGGACTTTGGAAATGGTGCCTGCAGGTGGAATGGATGCAGGAAAAGTTTCACTGTGCATTCGCATAAGTGACAAATAAAGTGCCATTGAACCACTGAATGTGGGTGGAGGAGGAGGAGGGGGAGGGGAGAATTAGGGTGCAAGTCCAGATGGGTGTTGGATAGAAAGGGGAGGAAGAGGGGAATTGTTTGAGATTGCCTAAAATTAGAGAATTCTCCTCCTCCATTGTCAGAGTGAGGCCAAACGCTAATCGGAGGAACAGCACCTCATACTTCGCTTGGGTAGCTTACAGCCCAGTGGTATCAATTATAATTACTCTAAGTTCAACTAACCCTTGCATCCCCTCTCTCTCCATCCCTCCCCCACCCTAGTCATTGTACGAGTTTCACTGTCATCCTGGTGAGTTTCATTGTCTGCAACTTGTTCTCACCTAGCCCACAGCTATCAATGGCCTTTATCTACATTACTTTTTTTGCATATCTTTCATTCTCTTGTTCCATATCTCTCGTTATCACTGTCTATACCTCTTGTTTCCCTTTCCCCTGACTCTCAGTCTGAAGAAGGGTCTCAACCCGAAACGTTACCAATTGCTTATCTCCAGAGATACTGTCTGACCTGCTGAGTTATGCCAGCTTTTTCTGTCATACTGTTGGGTTGTAAACAAAAAATCTGCTTGGTAACTAAAACTATTTAGTCAGCAAACACCAAGTGTATAGACATGCACCATGGTGTGTAGACATGCACTTTACTAATTCTATCCAAAACCCACTTGCTCACTTCATGCTAATCTTTACATTTAATGTGCACCCCTTTATTGTGGAATTTCTATCAAGTACGCATGCTGTCCACATGCTTCATCTTGTATCTTTTCAATCTCCAAAAGATTAGTTGTGTAAGAAAGAACTGCAGATACTGGTTTAAACCAAAGATAGACACAAAAAGCTGGAGTAACTCAGCGGGACAGGCAGCATCTCTGGAGAGAAGGAATGGGTGACATTTCGGGTCGAAACGTCTGATGAAGGGTCTGGACCAGAAACGTCACACCTTCCTTTTCTCCAGCATTTACTCCAGCATTTTCTGTCCAAAATATTAGTTCTTCTGTTCTAGTATAGAGCACAGGAGTTCACCAGCTTTCCTTTATACTTGGTTTCGGCAAGCCAGCCCATATCTATGGGCAGGTCTCCAATATGCTACAATTAAGTGTGACAGTGCAAGGCATAGTGTTGCAGATGCTGGTCTATGCAGCGTGCAAACATTGAAGCAACTTCAGGCTGGTTGTAGAGTCAGAAGTAACTGAAGATGCTGGAAACTTGAGAAAAACACAAAGTGCTGGGGGAACAGTATCTGGGGAGCGAATGGTCTGAAGAAGGGTCCCGACCCGAAATGTAGCCAGTCCATCCCCTCCCCAGATGCTGCCTGGCCCACAATGTTCCTCCAGCACTTTGTGTTTTGTATAGACAGGTTATATTAGGTTGCTCGATGGAAATCCATGTATTTACCAAGCGGAAAACCTGCTTCAAAGAACTTTGATTGTTTTCATGAGTGTTTTATTTCTGTATGCACAAGGCTGAGTGGCATAGATATTGGGAATGGTCACAGACTTTATCCCAGGGTAGTAGAGTCTAAAACTAGAACTTTGAAAACAAGAGAGCATATATTTAAGGTGAATGGTGAAAGTTTAAAGGGGGATCTGAGGTACATTTTCACACAGGTGGACATATGTAATAAGTTGCCAGAGGAGGTACCAGAGATGAGCACCATTACAAAGTTTTAAAGATATTTAGACAGATACATGGATAGGAAAGATTTAAAGGATTTATAGGACAATCACAGGCAGTTCTGCTTGGCATGAACAAGTCGGGCCAAAGGGCCTGTTTCCATGCTCGATAAGTCTGACTCAAAATATGTTCCACTTGATAAATGTCAGTTGCTATTTTTGCAGTTGTGATCTATGAATGTAAATCAATCCTGCTTTAATGAAGATGCCGTCCTAAATAAGATGATAACAACTGAATCAAATAGTGCCACATCAGTGCCAGTATCTTCTCAGATATACAAAACTATTCCAATTTGTGTTTAGCTATAATCCCAACAGAAAATGGCAGATAAAACACAACAGGTTCAAATAGAGAGAGGAAGGGTTTCGGCCCGAAACGTCGCCTATTTTCTTCGCTCCATAGATGCTGCTGCACCCGCTGAGTTTCTCCAGCAATTTTGTGTACCTAGGTTCAAATAGAGGATCTTCAACTTGAAATGTTAACTGCTCCTCTTTCCACAGATGCTGCCTGACCTGCTGTGTTTTCCCAGCAATTGTGTTTTTATTTCAGATTTCCAACACCTGCAGTTTTTTGCTTAACAGGATGATTTATTAATAATCTTTATTACTTGTAAGGAGTTTCATGTATGTGTAGATTTTAAGTATCAATGAATTATTAGCACACTCTTTTTTAGTTTAGAGATACAGCACGGAAACAGACCCTTTGGCCCACCAACTCCACGCTGACCAGCGATCCCTGCACATTAACACTATCCTACACACACTAGGGACAATTTACAAGTTTACCAGTAGACAATTAACCCACAAACCTGTTCATCAATGGAGTGTAGGAGGAAACCAGAGCAGCTGGAGAAAACACACGCAAGTCACGGGGAGAAGGTACAAACTCCATACAGACAGCGCCCGTAGTCAGGATCAAACGCAGATCTCTGGTGCTGTGAGGTAGCTTCTCTATCGCTGCACCATTGTGCCGCCCTGCAACCTTTATTGAATTGTTCTTGTTTTTCAGCAAATTGTTGGCAGTCCCCTCACCAGCTTACATGAAATGGCATTTTGGAAATCTAATCACTGAGTGTTCACTTGAAGGCCAAGGGACTGGGCTTTGTTGGGTATGTGTTCCAGTTTTTGACAATTTGCTCAATTTCTGGCAACAAATGAATGGTGCATTCATCACACGATAATCTTTCTTTCTGGAGGGCAATTGAAATGCAAACCATCAAATTTGACAACTTCTGCCAAAAACCCAGCACCAACTGAAAAATTGTCCATGCGGCCTTGATACTTTGGTTTCAGCTGCAGCATACTCTCAAGCATTCTCCGAGACAGGAGGCCTGTTCTTTAGGCTGAAAAGGGAAAACAGATTTTAATGCTATAATCAAAGAGCAAGCCTTTTTACATCATGAAGAAGTATTGGTCACATACATCAGTTGGTTCAGTTGGCTGCCCTTGCCCCAGCATCAGAATGTTAGTCATTCAAAATGCAGTCTAGGGACTATAGCACTAATGCACTGTCATTGTTAAATCAGAGCAACCTCCACACTAACATGGTGGCACAGCAGTAGAGCTTAAAGGGCCGGAGACACGGGTTCGATCCCGGCTACAGGTGCTGTCTGTACGGAGATTTGTATGTTCTCCCCACGACCGCGTGGGTTTTCTCTGAGCTCTTCTGTTTCCTCCCACACTCCAAAGACGTACAGGTATGGAGATTAATTGGCTTGGTGTATGTGTGAATTGTCCCTAGTGTGTGTAGGATAGTGTTAATGTTCGGCGATCGCTGGTCGGCGTAGACTCGGTGGGCCACTGTATCCACCAGTTTTATCGTTAAACTAAACTAAACCCCCCCCCCCCCCCCCTTTGGAAAGCAACGCCTATTCATTCTGACTAATGTCTTCATGGAGTTGAAGTCTTCATAAGTTCCAACCCTGACAATCATCAGCTACCTACCCCAGGTATTTAACAGCAGAGTGGGAGAGCCTGAGTCGGGCAGCCAACAATGGTGAGAGCAGGCACTGATAATGCATAACAACCAGTTGTAGTGGAGACCAGATCCTCTTCCAGTGGGTCTCAGGGCCCTGCTTTTACATAAAGTGACAACGCAGCCTCCAGAATTATTCTTCGTCCAACAGATTCTCTCTGACACTCCTCAGTCTGTCAATTCCCTCTGTTACTTACCCATCATTGCCAGCTCTGTTATTCCACTTTCTGTCATCCCTGCTCTTTTCCTCCCCTTTCTCAAGTCAAAAGTATTTAATAGTCATATGTATCCACATCGGAACAATCAAATTCTTACTTGTAGCAGCTTAACATGGCCCGTAAATGCAAAACACATAGATTTAGTTTAGTTTAGTTTAGGGATGCAGTGTGGAAACAAGCCCTTCAGCCCACCGGGTCTGCGCTGACCAGCGATGCCCACACATTAACACCATTCTGCACATACCAGGGACAATTGTTACATTTACCAAGCCAATTAACCTACAAACTTGCACGTCTTTGGAGTGTAGGAGGAAACCGAAGATCTTGGAGAAAACCCATGCAGGACACGGGGAGAACGTGCAAACTCCGTACAGACAGCACCAGTAGTCGGGATCGACCTCGGATCTCCGGCACTGCATTCGCTGTAAGGCAACAACTCTACCACTGCGTCACTGTAACCGCCCTACATAACACATAATAAAGTTCACCAGTTCATAGGAACAGAATTAAGCCATTTGGCCCATCAAGTCTACTCTGCCAATTACTCATGGCTGATCTATCTATCCCACTCAACCCCACTCATCTGCCTTCTTCCCTTAACCCCTGACACCCGTATTAATCAAGAATCTGTCAATCTTCACCTTAAAAATACCCAATGACTTGACCTCCACAGCCATCTGTGGCAATGAATTCCTCCGATTCACCACCCTCTGACTGAAGACACTCCTCCTCATCTCCCTTTTATTCTGAGGCTGTGCCCTCTGGTCCTAGCCTCTCCACGAGGTCCCCCGCTCATCCTTCTAAGCTCCAGCGAGTACAGCCCCAGTGCCATCAAACACTTTAATTCAATCATCCCCAGGATCATTCTTGTAAACCACTACTGGACCCTCTCCAGCGCCAGCACACCCTTCCTTAGATATGGAGCCCAAAGCTTCTCAACATAAACAAAAAATCAATAACTCCCATACTGGTGCCGAAAAAACACAAAGTCATTGGTGGTGCAACCAAAGACAAACATAGTTCCGAGTTGCGGTTATGTTATGTTGAAGCCTGAAGGTTGCAGGGAAGAAGCGATTCTTGAACCTGATGGTCACGGTTTACAGACCCCCCAGACATCCTCACAATGGTAGGGGTGAGATGTGAGGTGAGGTGGGTCTGATGATATTGGTTGTCTAAGGGTTCACCATCATGAAGGGTCATCTGGCAACAGCCTTGGTGACTGAGATTACAATACAATGGAGCCATGGGAACCAACAAGTAACATTGTTGGCAAATTGAAAGACGTCTGGCTACACAGCCATAAATGCCATCACCTTCACTATCAATTCCCTGCTGTACTGTTCCCTCTCTGACATTCCCCATTCTGCCATTACCCCAGCTGTCAGTCTCTGTCACTCCAGTTGCTGTCCTTTCTTTTTGATCTTCCTGAGCTCTCATCCCTCTGCTCCCATCCCTTGTACTGCTGCCCCTCGCTCCTCTTCATCAGTCCTGTCTCTGTTTCTCCCCTCTGCTGTGAAAACTCTCCCTGTCCAGCTATTTTGTTCATTGTCTGAAGCCCAATTTAAGGTGGCTTCTGCATCATCCATCCTGAGGTTCTCAGTGTCGATAATCCACTAAAATCCACATACTGGCTTCTCACATTAAGCAGCCACAATGAGCACTGTTCCAGAGGGAATTCAGAAAGCAGGTGTGAGCACCGAAGATCTATTGATTTCTGCATCCTTGCCTTTTAATTAATCCCATGAATTGACAAAAATCTTCTGACCATTTGTGCACTGTTGACTTTCAGGAAGCTCAGGAAGTTGGGCATGTTCTCGAATATAAATACAATTGAAAGTCTCATTCAATTAGCCTGTTTTATAAATGATAATCTGTATCCTCCTGGGATTAACACATCCTTCCAAACATACACGAGTTAAAATCAGGAATAGGCAATTTGAAGGGAGGTCTGAAGAAGAGTTACGATCCGAAACGTTGCCCATTTCCTTCACTCCATAGATGCTGCCTCACCCGCTGAGTTTCTCCAGCATTTTTGTCTACCATATGCAATTTGAAGTCAGCTATAGAGAAAAGGACAGATGATGCTTTGGGTCGTGTGTGTGTGTATGAAGGATGGTCAAAACCCGAAATCTTGTCTCTCAGTTTTTCTCCACAGATGCTGCCTGACCCACTGAGTTCCTCAGCAGCAGTTTGCTTTTCACTCAAGATTCCAGCATCTGCAGTTTCTTGGGTTGAATCTCAATGCACATTTTTAAAATGTAGATTGTGCCCGCCATTAACTATTTAATAAGCTTTGCTGTATTTTTGAAATTTCATAATAGAATTTGATGTTTAATTTCAACTATGGTAGATTGAATACCTGACATGATTTGCATCGATGCACAGGAAGTCAGTCTTTTCCACATACAAAACCGCATGGGTTTTCTCCAGGTACTCTGGTTTCCTCTTACATCCCAAAGACGTGCAGGTTTGTCCGTTAAATGGTTTTTGTAAATTGTTCCTAGTATCTAGGATAGAACTAGTGTATGGGTGATTGTGGTAGGTACGGACTCGGTGGGTGGAAGGGCATGTTTCCACGCTGTGCCTCTAAACTAAACTAAACCAAACTAAACACTCTCTGACCTATACCCCACCGTATTAAACTTCGGTTCACCATGCCTGTAATTCAATTCAAATTCCGATACTGTAACTGGCACTGTGAGGCAGCAATTCATCCAGTTGAACCATGGTGATGATGAACTATTTTCTTATCTAATTTATAAAAGTCAATTGGTCACCGAAGAAACTAAGAAACTGTACGATGAGGTCTATTTATACCAGAAACATAGAAATTAGGTGCAGGAGTAGTCCATTCGGCCCTTTGAGCCTGCACCGCCATTCAATATGATCATGGCTGATCATCCAACTCAGTATCCCGTACCTGCCTTCTCTCCATACCCCCTGATCCCCTTAGCCACAAGGGCCACATCTACCTCCCTCTTAAATATAGCCAATGAACTGGCCTCGACTACCCTCTGTGGCAGAGAGTTCCAGAGATTCACCACTCTCTGTGTGAAAAAAGTTCTTCTCATCTCGGTTTAAAAAAAATTCCCCCTTATCGTTAAACTGTGACCCCGTGTCCTGGAAGTTAATAGCCGAGCAAACATTTCAGTACATCAGCTTCCTTAGTCTAGGTTTCAAAAATATTTGGCAGAAATTATATTTTTAAATATTTTGGTATCTGTGCTTCACCCTTAGGTCATTGAAGACATGCATTTAAAAATAATTTCTAATGTATAACAGCAACATTCAAACTTGGTACACGTTTGCCCTCTGCAGGTAAAATATATTAAAAACATCAGTGGTCTATTTTTTAATTCTTTTGTCTTAATTATTTTACCAAATTAGACAAAATTTGCTGTGAGAGTATAATATAGTCAGTTAGTTTTCCATTACAATAACATTTCTAATTTAAAAATAATGGGTTATCTTTAATCAGACTTTATATTTCACTAGCTGTTATTCCCTTATTCCTGTATTTGTACATCGTGGATGGCTTCATTGTCATCATATAAGTCTTTCCACTGACTGGATAGCACACAAAAACTTTGGACTGTACTTTGGTACATGTGACAATAAACTAAACTTTGATCAGTCTGAAGAAGGGTCTCGACCCGAAATGTCACCCATTCCTTCTATCCAGAGATGCTGCCTGTCTGCTGAGTCTACAAAATGTGGTATTTTGGTTGTGTAGTTCCATATGGATCTCTGTCAGCAAGAAATAGAGCAGATAACATCTCAATATGTTTGGAGATTAAATGTTGAGCTTCACATGAAGATGGACTCTGGACTTCAGAAAGATGAATCAATATATTTTCTCAGTATTGAGCGATTGGAAACATGATCTTGAGAACCTTACTGACTTCCCCTTGTCCTTTAGTCTTTGTAAAATCCTTTCACAGGAGGTGACATGGGTCAAAGATGAGGGCTGCAATAATATGGAAGCCAGAACTGACTAAAAGGTTGAGAGATACAAGGAACTGCAGATGCTGGGATGCTGAGCAAAAACACAAAGTGCTGAAGGAACTAAATGGGTCAAGCAGCATCTGTGGAGGGAATGGATGTGTGATGTTTTGATATTGGGACCCTTCTTTAGACTGACTGTAGTAGGTGGGAGAAAGCTGGAAAAGAGTTAGGGGTGGGATAAAACCTAACAAGTGTACAGGTGGAGAGTGGGTTCATTGGTAGAGATGCTGCCTGTCCAGCTGAGTTACTCCAGCTTTTTGTATATAAAATCATAAGTGATTGGAGCAGTATTAGGCCATTCGGCTCATCAAGTCTACTCTGCCATTCAATCATGGCTAATCTATCTTCCCCTCTCATTCTCCTGCTTTCTCCCCATGACTGCTGACATCAGTACAAATCAAGAATCTGTGTCAATCTCCGCCTTAAAACCATCCACTGTAGTCTGTGGCAGAGAATTCCACAGATTCACCACCCTCCGACTACAGACATTCCTCCTCATCTCCTCCATGTTATTGTCAGGCTGTGCTCTCTGATCCTAGACTCTCCCACTAGGGGAAACATCCTCTCCACATCCACTCCACCCCAGCCATCAGTCGATGCCTTCACTACAGTGACACTGCAATGTAGCCCAGCCTGGAGCCCAGTGACGTCATTTACAGAGCTAGCCTGTAGTGATGTGCTCCGCGGGGGCGCGCACAAACACGCGGGGGCGCGCACGGGGGGGTAGTGACGTAGGCTCCGCGGGGGCGCGCGCACGGGCAGTGACGTAGGCTCCGCGGGGGCGCGCACGGGGGGGGGCATTGACGTAGGCTCCACGGGGGCGCGCACGGGGCAGTGACGTAGGCTCCGCGGGGGCGCGCACGGGGGCAGTGACGTAGGCTCCGCGGGGGCGCGCACGGAGAGATGGTATCAGTGATCGCGGGGACGCGCATCGAGGTGACGGCGGTTCGGCGGGGACGCGCACGGCCGGATGTGCTGCGCTGACAGGAAGCGGCGCCGAGCAGCGGGAGAGGGAGGGGGGCGGGGGCGGTGTGGATGTGGATGTGGTGCTGACTAACTGACTAACGGCGGCGGCGGCGGTGGAGGAGGAGGAGGAGCGGGACTTTGTGTCGGAGATGTGTAGGTAGGGAATGGCGGCCCGGCCCGGCCCGGGGGGGGGGAATGAGCCGGTGTTGGTGTGAGGGAGCGGGGACCGACCCGTTGCCAAGTCCGCGTCGCCAGGCCCGTCACCCGGGCCTCTCCTCTCTCCCCCCGGGCCGGGCCGGGCCCGGGCCAAGGAGGTCTCTGTGCCCGGGAGACAAGTGGCGGGTAAACACCGGGCCGTGCACCGCCCGCCCGCCCGCCCTGCTCACTGCCCCATTGGATACCGCAGCTGTCACCCTCCTCCCCACCCCCCACCCCCGTCCCCGCCCCGCACCGTCACCCCCCCTTCGTCATCCTCCCCCCCCCCCCCCCATGTTTACCCCACCCAACCCGCACTGTCCCCCCACCCCCCCCATCACCCTCCCGTAACCCCACACCGTCACCCCCCCCTCCCCTGTCATCCTCCTCCCCACCCCCATCACCCTCCCGTAACCCCCCACCCCCCCCCCCCTCCCTAACCCCTGTCCCCCCCCCCGTCCTCACACTGTCATTCCTCCAATACACTCTTATCCGTTCCCCGTGCTCTTTTTCACTTCCTCATTATAGCCCCACCTCACCCCACACTCATATCCCCTCTCTGCTCTCTCATATACCTTCCTCATGTCATATAACCACTTTCATGTTCCCTCCCTGGTCTCCTATATCCATTCCTTCCTGTCATATCACCACCCTACACACTCGTATACCCTCCCCGGTCTCATATCTCTTCCTCATTGAGGTCTCACTATCCGACACACTCGTATCCCTTCCTCATGCTCTACCCCTTCCTCACTGTCTTTTTCCCACCACATGCATTCATATCCCTCATATACTCATGTCCCTTCCAGCGCTCTTTATTCCTACCTCACAGTTATATCCCCCAGCCCACACTATCATATCCCTTTCTCACACTCTGGCACCAGCTTCACCGCTTCCTGTTACATAGATGCATAGACAATAGATGCAGTAGTAGGACATTCAGCCCTTTGAGCCAGCTTCGATTCAAAGTGATCATGGCTGATCATTCACAATCTATACTCCGTTCCTGCCTCCTCCGCATATCTGTTGATTTTCCGCTAGCCCTAAGAGCTTTATCTAACTCTCTTTTGAATGTATCTAGAATCGGCCTCCACTGCCTGAGGCAGAGAAATCCACACATTTGCCTCTGTACTCCACAATTTGAGATTTGTAATAGAAAAAAATGTTTGGGACACAGCAATGTCATGTAAATGAAGGTAGTCATGTTTAGTATTTTGTTGCATATCCTTTGCATGCAATGACTGCTTGAAGTCTGCGATTCATGGACATCACCAGTTGCTGGGTGTCTTCTCTGGTGATGCTCTGCCAGGCCTATATTGCAGCCATCTTTAGCTTATACTTGTTTTGGGGGCTAGACCTCTTCATTTTGCTCTTCAACATATAAAAGGCATGCTCAATTGGGTTCAGATTGGGTGATTGACTTGGCCTCTCAAGAATTTACCATTTTTTAGCTATGGAAAAACTCCTTTGTTGCTTTAACAGTATGTTTGGGATAAATGTCTTGCTGTAGAATGAACCGTCGGCCAATGAGTTTTGAGGCATTTGTTTGAACTTGAGCAGATAGGATGTGTCTACACATTACAGAATTCATTATGCTATTACCATCAGCAGTTGTATCATCAATGAAGATAAGTGAGCCAGTACCTTCAGCAGCCATACATGCCCAGGTCATAACACCCCCACTACCGTGTTTCACAGAAGAAATGGTATGCTTTGG
>NC_073399.1:305000-357500 GCF_028641065.1 Leucoraja erinaceus | reverse complement strand
GCTGTAGTCACCACGGCAAAATCAATCATCTTTCTTTAAACCTTCCCTGCAGGATGTCTTGCAAACATTGTTTGCTGACAGCCATTTGGAGGTCAAAAGAAAGCATTGAAGAAAGCATTGATCTGATCATGGAGGCCATTCAGCCCATCATGTCTACATCATTCAATCATGCCTGATCTATCATTCCCTCTCATCCCCATTCTCCTGCCATCTCTGCATAATCACTGACACCTGTACCAATCAAGAATGGTTTTGGCCTGAAACATTCCCTTCTCTCCATAGATGCTGCCTCACCTGCTGAGTTTCTCCAGCATTTTTGTCTACCTAAGAATCTTTTAATCTTTGCTTTAAAAACACTGACTTCGCCTTCGCAGATGAATTCCCCAGATTCACCACCATCTGACTAAAGAAATTCCTCCTCATCTCCTTTCTAAAAGGTACGTTCTGAAGATGTGCCCTCTGGTCCTAGACTCTCCCACTAGTGGAAACATCCTCTCCACACCCACTCAATCCAGGCCTTTCACTATGCGGTAAGTTTCAATGAGGTTCTTCCCTTCATCCTTCTAATCTACAGTGAGGAGAGGCCCAGTACCTTCACTGCCAGTGGATTGCCAGGGATTAGATGACCTTGGCAAACCAATAAATAGTACCCTTAAAGCCCTTAGCCTGACAGTATGTGGTTTAATGGTCATTCTCAATGGTACATTATTGTCTCAAGTACCGAGACACAATGAAATCCCTTTCTTGCATACAGTTCAGTAAAAATCTTGAGGTGGAAACAAGGAACTGCAGGGGTTGGTTTACAAAAAAAGACACAATGTGCTGAAGTAACCGATTGGGTCCGGCAGCATGTCTGGAGAACATGGATAGATGACATTTGTGACCTAGGTGACATTGGACAATATCCCTCTTCACACGTAACTCTTACTATATACAGGCACGAGATCCCGCTGAGCCACAACCACATCCCAGCAACAGGCCTGGTTCACCTGCCACGGAACCAGGAACCAGCACCGGAGAGGAAAGCTGGATCACCTGGCCCCTGCTTGACCCGGAGTCCAGAGGTCCCGAGAGGATTGGGGAGGGAGTCAGCGATGGTGACAGGCACTAGAACAAAGTGCCAGTGAGAAAACCGGGGTGAGTCTTACCTTCTGCGTCATCAAGATCAGCTGCAGGAGGCACAACGGCTGATGGTGGGCGGGCGAGGAGAGGGACGATGGTTCGTGGGATGATCCAGGTAGAGGCGATGGCTGCAACAAGCCTTTATGGCCCGCTTTAACTAGGACTTTGAAAATGGCACCAAAACTTGGTGACTCTTGCACATGCACTCAGTGGGCTGTTTCTACACATTGTGTACTAAATCTGGGATTGTGGTGATAATTTACTGAACAGCAAATTGAATGGTACATGTAATAAAGGACCATTGAACCATTCATACTTAAGCACCAGTGTGTAAGAAAAGTAAATTACACTGAGGCTGCATTTCTGGCACCATCCTGTAGCATTCAAGTTCAAGTTATAATGGCCATAAAGGCCCATTGTCCGAGCCACACTGGGTTGCAGTTGCAGGGATCACAACCAGTAATAGGTTAAAAGTCGTGCATGGTGTTACTCCGTCTCTGCTTGCTGATTTATTGCTTGTTATGAGTTTTGTTCCCTCCACTTGCACAATTGCCCTTGGCTCTACACTCACGGGGCATTAAAAAGTTGCAGATGATCCCCGGAGAGCAATAAGCAATTCCTCTCAATGTTTGAAAACAATTCCGTTTTGTTGTCCATTTAACTCGTGGAGTCAAAGTGGCGTCAGCGAATTGCAGGCACAAGGAACTGCAGTTGCTGGTTTTGTACCAAAGAAAGACACATGTGCTGGAGTAACTCAGTGGGTCATGCAGTATGTCTGGAGAACATGGATAGGTGACGGTTTGGTTCGGGGCCCTTCTTCCTTTGGCTACAACAAAATGTAGACAAAGTAACTGCAGGTGCTGGAATCTAGAGTAAAACACAAAGTGCTGGAGGAACTCAGGTCAGGCAGAATCTTTTGAAGGAATGGACAGGCGCAGATTTGGGTCGGGGCTTTTCTCTGAAGTAATTATTCGGCTATGTTCTGATTTGGGACCAATCTTCAGACTGATTGGTGTCTGAAGGAAGATCCTGACTCAAAATCCATTCAGAGATAGACAGAAAATGCCAGTGTACCTCCGCGGGTCAGGCAGCATCTCTGGCGAAAAGGGTTAGGTGACATTACGGGTTGAGACCCTTCTTCAGACTGAGAGTTAGGGGATAGGGAATCTAGAAATATGAAATGGCCCAGTGTTGGCATGGTGGAGATGTTAATGAAGGGATGATATTAACAGGATGACTACAGTGGAGGAGGGATGGAGAGAGAGGGAATGCAAACGTTACAATATCTACTTCCTCCACAGATGCTGTGTGTGGGGTCTCGACCCGAAACATCACCCATTCCTTCTATCCAGACATACTGCCTGTGCCACCGAGTTACTCCAGCATTTTGTGTCTACCCTCCATAGATGCTGCCTGACCCATTGAGTTGCACAGCACCTTGGAACCATGAGGCAGAGATGGGGGAGTTGCCACAGTACCTTTCTTGGGCAGAGGTCGAGTAATGCTGACCAAAATGCAGGCTTATTTGCTTAAGATAACTCACCAGAGGCTTGCTCCTTTCTATCAGGGGATTCTATCAACGCTGAGGTTTGTTTGACAAGTTTACTGCACCCAGGGGCATGAGCGGGCTAAACACACTGAGGGGGGAGGGAGAGGGGGGGAGAGGGAGGGGGGGGGAGGGGGAGAGGGGGAGGGGGAGGGGGAGGGAGAGGGAGGGGGAGAGAGGTGGGGAGGGGGGGAAAGGGGGAGAGAGAGGGGAGGGGGAGAGAGGGGGGGGGGAGGGGAGGGAGGGGGAGGGAGAGGGAAGGGGGGGAGGAGAAGGGAGGAGAGGGGGAGGGGGGGGGGGGAGGGGGGAGGGAGGGGGGGAGAGAGGGAGAGGGAGGGGGGGAGGGAGGGAGGGAGAGGGAGAGGGGGAGAGGGAGAGGGGGGAGAGGGAGAGGGAGAGGGGGAGGGGGAGGGGGGGAGGGAGGGGGGGAGAGGGGGAGAGGGAGGGAGAGGGAGGAGGACAGAAGCATCAGGCAGGCCAGCGTTAGTGTCGTGGGGCTAATACTCCACTGTCCTCCATCTCAGCTCAGCCACGGTGAATTTACTTTGCCTTTTGCAGTTATTTGTAATATAAAAATACTGAGTTAACACAGTGGGAGCCTTTGGATGTGACACAGCACAGGGATTTGTACACCATAGACTCACTCACTCTGCTGGAACGAGCAGTCCTTTGCCCCTATTGTGCATCTGATGGCAGATAATTAGATGTGCAGAAAATCAACGACACATTGCTCTGCACGTGCCGTTTGACCCAATGTCATTGTATGTCATCATTCAACAACACGGATACAAGATTTCCTGTAACTCCTGCATTCCTCCCCCACCCCACCTCCACCCTAGACACTGTTCACACCCTGTCATTAGTACATCTTCCCCAGCCAACAATGAGACATTATGGACTCCACCCTTCCTGAGGTCATCTGTTGCCAGACCTTGTTTTTGTTTTGTTTAGAGATACAGTGCGGAAACAGGTCCTTCGGCCCACTGAGTCTGTGCCGACCAGCGATCCCCACACATTAACACTATCCTACACACACTATGGACAATTTACACATACACCAAGCCAATTAATCTACAAACCTGTACGTCTTTGGAGTGTGGAAGGAAACCGAAGATCTTGGAGAAAACCCACGCAGTCATGGGGAGAACGTGCAAACTCCGTACAGACAGCACCCGTAGTCGGGATCGAACCCAGGTCTCTGGCATTGCAAGCGCTGTAAGGCAGCGACTCTACCGCTGCGCCACCGTTTTGTTCTGGCCTTCTCTATCTTGCAGCCTGAAGAAGGGTTCAGACCCGAAACGTCACCTATTCCTTTTTCTCCAGAGATGCTGCCTGACCCAAATGCTGTGTTATTCCAGCATACTGTGTCTCTCTTAAGCATCCATTGGAGGGAATGGACAGGCAATATTTGTGTCTAAAGAAGGGTCCTAACACAATACATTGTCTGTCCATTCTGCCTGACCCATTGAGTCCCTCCAGCACTGCAGCATCTTATATATTCTGGATGTAGCACGTTCCACACTATTCATTCTTAGGTCCCTCAATGGGTGGTTGCTAAAGAAGTAGATAGACAAGTTCTGAACGACACTGTTGGAGGACTGGCGTTAAAAGCAGCAAAAGCTTTTCACTGCCAATAAACTAAACTTACAGGCAACAAATGATAGCTATCAAACTATATCAGGTCAAGGATCTATAAACTTGTCTTCATCGACTGGACGGAAGTAAAACCGGATACATATACTATCACATACTGTATGAAGAAAGGCCTCTACCCGAAACGTCACCTATTCCTTCTCTCCAGAGATGCTGCCTGTTCCGCTGTTACTGCAGCATTTTGTATCTATCTTCAGTGTAAACCAGCATCTGCAGTTCCTTCCTGCACACACACTAGATGTCTGGAAAAGTCCCTAATTTGCCACATTCGTAACGTGATGAATGAAAACTGTAACTCCACGAGAAGCAACAAGTGCTGTGACTTAAAACTAAAACGGAGACGCTACTTACACTGTATCCTGCCTTTAGTCTTTAATGACACAGGGTGGAAACAAGCCCTTCAGTCCACTGAGTCCACACTGAGCAGCGATCACCCTCTACACTAGCACTATCCTACACACTAGGGATAACTTACAATGACAGAAGCCATATTAACCTATAACGTATAAGTATTTGTGTGGGAGGAAACTGGAGCACCCGCAAGAAAGCCACACAGTCACAGGGAGAGCGTACTAACTCTGTTCAGCCAGTACCTGTAGTCAGGATCGAACCTGAGTCTCTGATGCTGTGAGGCAGCAACTCTATCACTGTGCTACTGTGCCATCCTTCACTCCTGAGAGATCAAACTCTTCAATAATTTATAGCCTACTCTCCAAGTTTTGCCATGGCCCCTAATGAATTCCAGGCACACATAAAACCCTAGCATTTATTTACTGTGAAACATTATTTATTGCAAACCTTTCAGAATCCAAGACAGGGATCCTGTATCCCGGACTTCAATGGCGGCTGGATTAGCATGGGGTTATCTCTAAATCCCTGCTGATAAACCATCCATTGTGTTTCAGGGATTCAGGAATAAAATCCTGCACTCTATTCTCTATTAAATCCTTTTTCTGAGGTAGAGGATTAATTAAGTTACCTGTACTGTGCTTGGAAAAGTTCTTGAACAAAACTCTGAATTCCAGGCTGTTGGGAGCCTCGTGTAGAATTTTCATCAACGGGAGACTGCAACAAAAAGATAAAAATAAGTGTTAAAAAAATACTTCCAGATTATTCAATGATGATGTGATGTTGATCTTTGCCTTACCGGGGTAGATAAAGTTTTACGGAATTCCGAACTTAAATTGTGGCAGATGGAATACTATTGAAAATGTGGGCAGTTTATATGCACACTCCTCATTCTTTATTCTTTATGAAGATTCAGAATACTGAAACTAAATAAGCATACCAGCCTACCCGAGGTAAAGGTTTACGTGTCATTTGGAGACACAAGAAACTGCAGATGCTGGAACCTTGAGCAAAACACAAAGTGCTGGAGGAACTCAGTCTGAAGAAGGGTCTCAACCCAAAACATCATCTGTCCATTCCCTCCACAGATGCTGCCTGACCTACTGAGTTCCTCCAGCACTTTGTTTTTTGCTAAAGATTTCATTATGAAACTCAGACAATTACTGAATGCACACAGACCAATGCAAGACTAATCTTATCACATAAGATAGACACAAAAAGCTGGAGTAACTCAGCGGGTCAGATAGCATCTCTGGAGAGAAGGAATGGGGACGTTTCGGGTCATTACCCTTCTTCAGACCACGGGGCTGGACACGAAACGTCACCTCTTCCGTTGACCTGCTGAGTTACTCCCGTTTTTTGTGTCCAGTTTAAACCAGCATCTGCAGTTACTTCCTACATAATCTTATCACATGTGCCTCATTACCCTCTGTTGACACATCCTTGAAAGTATAAAGTAAACTTCAAGACCCCACTAGAGCCACAGATAAATGGCAGGAAACCGAAGTAACCAAACATTATAAAACAATTAAGTAGTGGGATTCCCAGGGCCGGAGTTGGGTAATGGAGGATCACAGTGATCAGGGTGACAAAGTGCAAGGAATGCATGCATCTACGCCAGATATACATTCCCTTATGAAAGGATAATTGAGAGGGTGGATTAATTTGTTTCATACAGACAGGAAGAATCATTAATCCTTGACATAGGGCATATAAATAAACATTATAAACATCATAGAAAGATAGGTCAGAAAGAAACTGGGTGAATATGTTGAGAAGATCCACTAATGTAACATTGCCTAAACTTCTCTGACAAGCATTGCAATGGCATTATACTTCCAACTGAAGTTTTATTTATTAAAGTCACAATAACCAATCTGCATTTCTCATTAAAAAATTATGGTTCTATGAGAGGACAAAATCTTGCACATGAAATAAATTTGCCACGATAAATCAGTCTCCCTCTGTACTTGGTCAACACCTCAATTTAAGGCCTGTTATACTGTTGCAAGCGTAACCTTAGCTTATTGAATTGCATTTATTTTTGTAAGATTTATAATAATGCTGTAAGATATATATGATAATACAATGTATACTTTCAAGTTGACATGGACATTCCTGTAACATTATTTGGATTAATATATAGAGAAGTATTATTGTTGTTATAGTTATTGCTATACGACTACTAATTGTATTAATGTTGTTATATATGATTTTTCTGAGTCATTAATTTTAGTTCCAAATGGTAAGTGTTGTATTAATTTGTTTTTAATTTTAGAGACACAACATGGAAGCAGCCCCCCCTCAGCCCATTGGGTCCAAGTCAACTATCAATCGCACGTTTACACGAGTCCTATCTTATCCCACTTTAATTTGGTTATTAATTTATAGATATTTTTGTTATTTTCTTTATCCATGTGTGTACGGGTTCGTTAAGCAGCTGCTTGTTAAGCAAGAATTTCATTGTTCTGTTGTTGTTACATGACACTTAAATGCACTTGACTCCCTTGATGTTTTTGAGTAACGACGCATCCCCTTCATTGTTTAAACTATGCATAATGATATTATGAATTAGCTGTTCAGATTCACTATTGCCTCTGACTGTATATTTCCAAGACAATGATTTCTCCACATCAATCTTTTTGAATAACAATATTTACAAAATGAGATTCCGAGAAGACAAACAAAGATAAGATTTACACCTTTGCCTTGAAGTTAATTCCTGTTTATGTTTACACACCGTGTGTTGGTGGGAGTGCTTGCCACACTCAGTCCAATGAAGGTTTGCTGAAGTCCATTTCGGCTGTGGCACAGCAGAGTTGCTGCCTTACAGCGCCAGAGACCCGGGTTCCATCTGGACTACGGGACTTGTCTGTACAGAGTTAGTACATTTTTACTGTGCCTGTGTGGGTTTCCGCCCATATTCTAACGACCTACATGTTTGTTGGGTAACTGATGTTGGTAAAATTGTAAATTGTCCCTAGTGTGTAGAATAGTGCTAGTGTATGGGGCGTTCGCAAGATAGCACGGACTTGGTGGGCCAAAGGGTCTGTTTCCGCACTGTATCTTTAAAGTCTAAAGGCAGGGTGCAAAGCATTGTTGTTGCTACCAGTAAGGATCAATTTTTAAAGCATAGGTTGGTTTTAGAGTAGGGATTCCCAACCTTTTTCATCCCGTTTACCCCTGGCAACTTTAATAACATATAACAATGTTATTTCACTTATTTATGAACTAATGATGAACAGATACCGTATACCAGAACCAAACACAGTCAGTCCATGAGAACAAATATGTACAAATCCAGAATCAACACATTTACCCCCTGGTTCTGTCTGACATTATCATGACACATTAATCACAATTAGTTGACCTTTCCCTAAATGTTCATCAAGATTTAATTTCCCTAGCTCCCAGATAGAATGGAATCCCTAAGCATACCAGCATAAAATGCGCACAAAACCATTGCATGTCTTAGATAACGCAGGAGAAACTAACATACGAATGTTTATCTAACACGCTTTATGGGCTGGCATATTCTTTTACAAATAAAAAATCTAAAACCTAAACCCGCAACGTCACCCATTCCTTCTCTTCAGAGATGCTGCCTGTCCCGCTGAGTTACGCCAGCATTTGGTGTCTATCTTCAGTTGTAAAACACCATCTGCAGTTCCTTCCTACACATCAAATATAAACTGTCTTATTTACAACTGAAAACACTTCTGCTTCAAGCAGAATAACCAACTCCTGGGCTATGTAGCACCATTGGCACTGGTGGTAGGTAAACATCATTGCCCTCCATAATCTTCCACTCAGGTTGCACTTGGTCAGGTTGACCCATTCTGTCCTTCCATAGAACTTGTCTGTTTTGTAATCAAAACGCAAGGTACTGCAGATGCTTGTTTACAAAAAAGACACAAAGTGCAGGAGTAATTCAGTGGGTCAGGCAGCATCCCTGGAGGGCAGTTATAGATGACATTTCTGAAGGGAGTTTTCCACCCAAAAAGTAAACTATCTCAAAAGTCGTCTTTGAGACATTTGACTTTAGACTTTAGAGATATAGCATGGAAACAGGCCCTTCGGCCCACTGACCCTGCGCTGACCAGCGATCACCCCGTCCACTAGCACTACCCTACACACTAGGGGCAATTTACAATTTATAGAAGCCAATTAACCTACAAACAAACCTGTATATCTTTGGAGTATGGGAGGAAACCAGAGCACCCGGAGAAAACCCACATGGTCACAGGGAAAGCGTTTAAACTTCATAGAGACAGTACCCATAGTCAGGATTGAACCAACTGCTATAGATGCACCGTAGAAAGCATTTTATCAGGATGGTTTGGGAACAGCTCCATCCATGACTGTAATAAATTGCAGAGAATTGTGGACGCAGCCCAGACCATCACATAAACAAACCTCCCTTCCATTGACTCTATCTACACTTCATGCTGCCTCGGCAAGGCCACCAGCATAATCAAGGATGAGTCTCACCCTAGTCACTCCCTCTTCTCCCCACTCTCATCAGGCAAGAGATGCAGAAATGTAAAATAGCACACCTCCACATTCAGGGACAGTTTCTTCCCAACTAGAGAGCGGTCTTGAGCTACTATCTATCTTACTGAGGACCCTCACACTATCTTTAATCGGACTTTACTGGAGTTTATTTTGCACAAAAAACGTTATTCCCTTTATCCTGTATCTGTACACTGTGGACGTTTTGATTGTAATTATGCTGGAGAAACTCAGCGGGTGAGGCAGCATCTATGGAGGGAAGGAAAACCCTTCAGGGTTTCGGTCCGAAACGTTGCCTATTTCCTTCGCTCCATAGATACTGCCTCGCCCGCTGAGTTTCTCCAGCATTTTTGTCTACCTTCGATTTTTCAGCATCTGCAGTTCCTTCTTAAACATTGATTGTAATCATGTAGTCTTTCCGCTGACTGGTTAGCAACAACTGTATCTCAGCACACGTGACAATAAACAAAACGATAAAAGTCGATGATGTGAAATGAACAGAGAGGAAAGGCAGAGGTTTTGCAAGATTCTGAAGCTGGTGAAAGGTTCCAGTGAGAGTTGGATGCAGGATGGAGAATAGTGGGAGAGGTGGCAGAATGGATAACATTTAAAGCATGGGTAAGGACTTTTTTAATCTTTAATGCATCAGGCTGAAGAATAGAGTTCTTACGATTTGCCCTCCATAGAGACTGGCTTTCCAGTTTATATTTTCCAAACCACACAAGAGCTTGTGAAAGCAATTATTCTCAGGCAAGCAAATTATGCATGGCTTTTGTGGGAACAATTCAGATGTCATCAGCGCCCTAGTGGTCTATTGTAACTTAGAGTGAATGGAATGAAATGCATGAGAAATGTCACCAGCTAACTACTTGGATACACTGTCATTGTTATGGAAAACATTGCATTTTCCAGCTCTTCACATTTGAAAAGGTTATCTTTTTACAACTTTCCCCTGCAGCTTCCTAGAATGAAACCAATGATACACAAAGCTATATTTAGATTGTCAGGCAACTCCCTGAGGCTTTGGGGGGGGGGGGGGGGGGGGGGGGGGGGGGGGGGAGAGTCTCTATTTCTCATCCATTGTAAATTCAAAGTTTCCTCAAGTATTCAGAAGATCTTCAAAGTCAGAGATTTAATTTAAATAAATACTTTCATTCACTGAACATCATTTACTGATAAGGAAATCTTCACAAAGATCATCTTCTGGAGAACAGAAATATCTATTTAAAGGTAGACACAAAATGCTGGAGTAACTCAGCGAGACAGGCAGCATCTCAGACGTTTCGGGTCGAGACCGTCCTTCAGACTGATTAGTCTGAAGAAGGGTCTCGACCCGAAACATTACCCATTCCTTCTCTCCAGAGATGCTGCCTGTCCCGCTGAGTTACTCCAGCATTTTGTGTCTATCTTCAATTTAAACCAGCATCTGCAGTTCCTTCGTGCACAGAAATGTCTATTTGGTCTTTCCAAAAGCTTCAGTGAATATTCACCAGGCACACTTCCTGTTGCATGTATTACCAAAACCACAATACATATTATCAGCCAACAGTCTGCTATCCCAACTTCATACAATCTACATCTAGACTACTGCAAACAACCCCCCCTCCCAACTTGGAAAATGGTAAATATCAAGTTTCTTTCAAAGAAAAAAATTTTCCAAGTCTGTACCAGTTCACATAAAAAATATGAAGAAACTGGGCAGGAAAATAGTGTTGAGATAGATGACGAACCAAAGAGGAAAGCCAACAAACCTTTCATGGAGTCATGGTGTAATGGAGCGAAGAAAGGGGCCATTCTACCCAACTTCCCCACACCAACCAACATGTCCCATCTACACTTGTTCCAGCTGCCAGCACTTAGCCCATATCCGTCTAAACCATGTACCTGTCCAAATGTTTCTTAAACATTGCGATACTACCTGCCTCAACTACCTCCTTCGGTCTGAAGAAGGGTTTCGGCCCGAAACGTCACCTATTTCCTTCGCTCCATAGATGCTGCTGCACCCGCTGTGTTTCTCCAGCATTTTTGTGTACCTACCTCCTCCGGCAGCTCGTTCCATACACCCACCTGTGTGAAAAAGTTACCTCTCAGGTTCCTATTAAATCTTTCACCACTCACCTTAAACATATGTCCTCTGGTTTTTGATTCCACTACTCTGGGCAAGAGGCTCTGTGCGTCTACCAGATCTAATCCTCTCATGATTTCCTACACTATGAAGAACACCCTTCATCTTGCTGCGCTTCAAGGAATAGAGTCCTAGCCTGTTTAACCTATTCCAGTAGCTTAGGCCCTCGTGTCCTAGGAACATCCTCATAAATCTTCTCTACATATAGAATAGAACAGGGGGAGCCGTTGAGTATGTGGGGGGGGGGCGGCCAGAACCTCAGCTTCAGCGACGGAACAGCGCTGAAGCACCATCGCGGAGCGGGCTATGCCTTACCGGGGATCGCCGTGTGGTAAGCTCCACAGTGCTGAGACCGCCAACACCAACACTGCGGAGCTGTGGTCGCAGAGCGTCCAGCCATGGGCGGCGCTGACTTTCAAACACCGCGGAGCCTGGGATCTCTCACCAAGATCGCCAGTATCGGAGCTCCAACCAGCGCGGCCTGTGGAATTCGGGAGCCGCAGTCTCCGGGGAGGAAGCGGCCGTTCTACAGACTCCAAGCCGCTGAAGTGTGTTCTCCCGACGCCGGAACTCCATCATCCGGCGGGAGGGTCTGTAACATCGGCCGCCGTTGCGGTGACTGCAGAGGCCTCAAATAGGCCCCGACCTCGGGTGAACACAGAGGAAGAGGAATGAACATTTTAGTGCCTTCCCTCGCAGTGGAAAATGTTGATTCTGCCGTGGGGGGAACGTTCATGTTGGATTCTATAGCGTGTTGTGTCTTTTCTTCTTGTTTGTTTTGTATGGGTGTGTGGAAAAATAATTTCTTCTAATAAAAGCATGTTCTATGTTGTAGAAAAATGGCTGCTGGAAGTGAGAGTGAATGCTGGCGTGACTAGTTGCCGCTGGCGTGACTAGCTGCCACTGCTCACTTTACGAATTATGTACAGGTGCACAACTTTTTATCCGACGATCCAAATAACGAAAAGCTCCGAATAGCGGCCATTTTTTCGGTCCTTGAAGAAAGGTCCTTGAAAACGTTCACCGAGGGCGGCCCGCAGAGGTGACAGCGGAACCTCCGGTCGGTCCTCGAAGAAAGGGGAACTAAATCCCCATTCATAAAAGAGAAGGTGAGAGTATATTGCGCGGGAGGGTTAATAATTGACAATATGCTGCTACCTGCCCGCTGAGTTAAAAAGTTCCCACGGTAGACACAATACACAGTGTATCGTGAATCTTGCGTGGGAACTTTTTAACTCAGCGTGCAGGCAGCAGCAAATTGTCGCTCCCTTCAGTTTCACCCCACCTACACCCCTCTGCTTCCCGGCCATGTGTGTGACCCCTTCCCTCACCTCTCCAGCTCCCCGCGCATTGCACCGGCGCGGGGGCTTTGCACTGTCTTCACGTCGGCGATTCTAGCAGCGCAGTGCAGTCACCGGAGACGTCAGGACCAACGGAACACCGACCCCCAGGCCCACCGCAAGCACGGAGATCCCAGAGACCCACAGCCAGCAGCAGCCCAGCCCCGTTCCAACTCCAGAGGAAAACTGCAAACTGGCCGGAGACATCAGGACCACCAGAAGCCGCTCCCCGATGGCCCGCTACGGCGACAAGTGGCAGTTCGCCCATAGCCCAAGCTGCGCCCTCTCATCGGGACACCGACCCCCAGGCCCACTGCAAGCACGGAGATCCCAGATCAGCAACTCCAGCCCAGCCCCGTTCCAACTCCAGAGGAACACGCTCCCCGTATGGGCAGAAGCTGATGGTGTGCAAGGGACGTCTTGTTCTTGGGGTCGCGCAGCTCGGGCTGTGGGCGAACTGCCACTTGTCGCCGTAGCGGCCCATCGGGGAGCGGATTCCTCTGGAGTTGGAGGGGGAGGGGGGTATTGTGCTGTTTGATCGCCCCCTACTATCCCAGGGACAGGGAGACAGGACGTTCACCGAGGGCGGCCCGCAGAGGTGACAGCGGAACCTCCGGTCGGTCCTCGAAGAAAGGGGAACTAAATCCCCATTCATAAAAGAGAAGGTGAGAGTATATTGCGCGGGAGGGTTAATAATTGACAATATGTTGCTACCTGCCCGCTGAGTTAAAAAGTTCCCACGGTAGACACGATACACAGTGTATCGTGAGTCTTGCGTGGGAACTTTTAAACTCAGCGTGCAGGCAGCAGCAGATTGTCGCTCCCTTCAATTTCACCCCACCCACACCCCTCTGCTTCCCGGCCATGTGTGTGACCCCTTCCCTCCCCTCTCCAGCTCCCCGCTCATTGCACCGGCGCGGGGGCTTTGTACTGTCTTGACGACGGCGATGGCTGCAGGTCAGTGCAGTCACCGGAGACGTCAGGACCAATTGGACGTCGACCACCAGGCCCACCGCAAGCACAGAGATCCCAGAGACCCACAGCCAGCAGCAGCCCAGCCCAGCCCTGCTACAACTTCTTCTGCTGGGATCAAGGCACAAACTCGCGACCTTGCGGATATGAGCCGAGCACTCTACCACTGAACCAGCCATTAAAATCTACGCAAAAAAATTTCCATTCCGAAGACCGACAAATTCTGAATTACGAAAGGTGTCTGGTCCCAAGGCTTTCGGATAAAAGGTTGTGCACCTGTATATATATATATTTGTGATTTGCTTGTTTTAATCTGTAAGGTGGCCTTGAGGGTCCTGAAAGGCGCCCGTAAATAAAATGCATTATTATTATTATTATTATTACAACCTTTCAAGCTTGAAGCATCAACAGGTCAGTGGTGGAGAGAGTCTACAACTTCAAGTGGCTGGGCGTGCATATCACTGAAGATCTATCCTGGACCCAGCACATTGATTCAATCAGAAAAACAGCTCATCAACACCTCCCCTTCCCATGAAGAATGAGGAGATTTGGAATGTTGACAAATGTTCCCTTCAACCTGTATAACGCCAGAGCTCTCGATTTGAACCAGTCCACGGGTGCTGTCTGTATCGAGTTTGCACTTTCTCCCTGTGACCGTGTGGATTCCTGAGAAGATTTATGTTCTGCATTCCTCCCCGCTTTCCAAAGACGTACAGGTTTGTAGGCTAATTGGCTTCTGTAAATTGTCCCTGGTGAGTAGGATAGAACTAATGTACGTGATCATTGGTCAACGCTGACTCGGTGGGCAGAAGGGCCTGTTTCCGTGCTGAATCTCCAAAGTCTAAAGTCATATAGTCATACGGCACAGAAACAGACCCTTTGGCCCAACATGCCCATAACGACCAAGATACCAGATAATCTGAAGGAGGGTTTCAACCCAAAATGCCACCTATTCCTTTTCTCCAGAGATGCTGCATGATGCGCTGAGTTACTCCAGCTTTGTATCTATCTACGGCCAAGATGACCCATCTAAGCTGGTCCTATTTGCCAGGCAGTGTCCACCACTTTTTGTCCTGTCTTATTCTGATCCATGGGGTATCTTCAAGCAGATCTTGGTGGAAGATGTACACCATTAATCCATGTCAGGTTTGGTCTGATGACTGAGCAATTTATGAATTACAAGCATAAGGACTGAATGGGTTAGTGAATAATAAGAGGCGTAATAAAAATAGATAATGCTGGATAAACTCAGCAGGGTTCCAGATTTCCAGCATCTGCTGCTGTATTTGTTTTGATTTTTAATGATCAAGACATGTTGGTTGGAAGGACCATTTCATGTGATGCTCAGAATTAGCATTGGAAATAGATTCCAGCTTAATTGCTGGATCTTATGTCTGAGAAAGACAAACAGGGTTTCAGATGGGAATTAAAAAGTCTTCAGAACATAAAAGAGAATCAGGAAAGAAAGCAAAAACTATAAAAGTCACAATTACAGATCCACCGCCGATTTTCCGACAACTGGTGGTCTGGCACCTCTAATTCGGCAAAATGACGAGAGCACGCTTGGAACCCTCCTCGGAAGACACACGGAAAATGTGCGCCAAGGCTGGGTGAGATGGCCGATCTCGACCTCATCGGGACTTTCGTGGACGATCAGCTGGTCGAATTTTCCCCTTCAAGGCTCTGGAACTCTGACCTGACCAGTGGGGCAGGTCCATTCCAATATCCGACTTCCAAGACCCACTTTGGGGGCCGGTATCTGGGCCCCTGGGCTGCCGTGGTGGACCATCCTGGTACAGTTGGGATTCCTCTCGGAAGTCGTGACATCTATTGTTCCGGCAAAATGGATAATCCAGAAAGGCTCTGGAACCAAGGGTGAGGGAAAATCGGTGGTGGACCTGTACAACAGTCAAGAGGAGTGACATCACTAATGGTGATCAAGCTGAGGAACACGAAGGATGGAAGGGAACTATCCGCCAGCTTATGTTAAGACGTGAGAACTGGGATGTTTACAGTGAATCAAGTTACAAAAGATCTTATTTTTACATGGATTGGGTGAAACAGAACTGCTCAGGGAATTAAAAGCAACACGTTTCCAGAATGAACTCATTCAGAAGTACTGAACAATATATTTCAGAATCTATAGGGAATAGTCTACAAGATAAGAGACGGGTCATCGATGAGGTTAGTTGTCTGATGGAGAATCAAGAGATGCTGGAATCTCAAGCAGAACAACAAGTGTTGGTGGAACTCAGCGGGTCAAGCAGCATCTGTGGAGGGAGTGGAGTAGGGGGAAGGTGGAGTAGGGGGAAGGTGGAGGCAGAACAAAACCTGGCAAGTGATGGGTGCGTGCGAGTGAGGCAGATTGATAGGCAGATGGGTACTAGTTGGAACGGTGAGCAACCATCATGCAAGTTTATATGATTACAGGTTGAACTTAAGTTACCAGTAAATCAGCATCAGGGAATCTGCCAGAGTTAAGCTTACATTTCTTTCTGTATGTCAGCGGTAAGTGTGGGTGGCTTGAAATTGGCAGTAGGTTCTGGCAAAAATGTTTCAGGTCAAAGTCCTTTCATTAGAACTGTCATCTGCCTGAAAAATTGAATCTGACAGTGATAGCCGCAGCCAGCATTTTCAAAGGGAACTGCTAGCAATCAGCCTTTGACACAGGAGATTGCTTTTAAACCACTTTCCTCCCACCATTCAGTGACCCAAATGCTTCTTCCAGATGGAGCAGCAATTGATTCTCTTGGATTTTGTTGGATTTGTTGCACTTGTAGTCAGAGTTGATGTCATGGTCTTCTCCACATTGAAGAAACAAGGTACAGATTGGGCGACCCTTGGTGGAATGCTTCATCTGATCAGATAACCGCAAGGAAAGTGGCTATTCGGCCCATCTAGTCCATACTCCTTCACAGTGCAAAGCCACATCAAGGACATCTAGTCACTCCCTCTCTTCCCCTCTCCCATCAGGCAAGACATACACAAGTTTGAAAAACTCCAGATTCAGAGACAGTTTCTTCCCAGCTATGAAGCAAGTGAACCATCCTATCACCAAGTATAGAGCAGCCCTGATCTACCATCTACCTCACTGGAGACCCTTCGGACTAACTTCATTCAGACTTTATCTTGTACTAAACGTTATTCCCTTTGTCCTGTATCTGTACACTGTGGAAATTTGATTGTAATCATACAGTTTTTTCACTGACTGGATGGAACACAAAAAAAAAGCTTTTAACTGTGACAATAAAGTAAACTAAATAAATTAAACTATTTCCCTCTCTCACAGCGATGCATTCCTCCCACGCTTGCCCATGCATCTACACAAAGGAGTCATTTACAGTAGGCAATTACATTTTCAGCACATCCATAGGATACAAAAGGAAACTGGACCATGGGGGGAAACCCTTACAGATTCCTTTCTTATTAAAGATTACAAGCAACTGCAGTGCTTTGTACCTTAAGTTCTATCACCGATTATTATCTTTCACCTGCTTCTTCATTCATCTTCATAAAGTGCTGGAGGAACTCAGCGGGTTAGGCAGCATCTGTGGAGGGAATGGACAGAAGGCATTTCGGATCGGGACCCTTTATCTTCAGAATCCTTCTTCCAGCACTTTCTTCTGCTCAAATTTCCACCATTTGCAGTTTTCTTTGTGTCTGAAGAAGGGCCCCAACCTGAAACGTCATCTGTCCATTCCCTCCACAGATGTTGCCTGACCCGCTGAGTTTCTCCAGCACTGTTTTTTGCTCAAGATTCCAGCATCTCCAGTTTCTTGCATCTCCCTTCATCTTGTTTGCACCTGTCCAGATAAATCAGTTGCAATATCACGTCACCACCCAGCTTGCAGGCATTCTGTGTTCTCTTCATACTTGGCACAGTGGTGCAACAGGTAGAGTTCCTGTCCTGCAGCTTTACAGTTTCAAGTTCGATCCTGATGACGGTTCCTGTCTGTACAGGATTTGTACATTCTCCTAGTGACTGCGTGGGTTTTCTCTGAGCGCTCTGGTTTCTTCATTCATTCCAAAGATGTGCAGGTCTGTAGGTTAATTTGGCTTTGGTAAATTGTCCCTTGTGTGGAGGATAAAACTAGTATATGGGTGAACGCTGGTTGTGTGGGAGGAAACCAGAGGACCCAGAAAAAACCCACACAGTCACGGGGAGAACGTAGAAACTCTGTACGGACAGTACCCGTAGTCAGGATCAAAACCGGGTCTCTGGCGCTGTTAGGCAGCAAGTCTACCGCTGTGCCACTGTGTTGTCTTTGAATAAGGTTGGTCACACTGTGGGAATTCTCAATCACGCTGACATCACTCAATTTGAAACACCAAACTGCAGGAGATAAGAGGCCTGCAATTAGGATACACGGCTATCTATTCCAATTATTTACAAGATGCCTTATGTCTCAAATCCAATTTAGGAGCTACTAAATTGTTTACAATCAGAGCAAAGCCAGATGTACATAAAGGGCCGACATATCAGACTCATAACTGCAAAAGCTAATACAATGTTTTGACAGCAAATAGATTGATTTAGTTGATGAAAATGTCAAGTAAAGAAATCAGCTCTCTTATGCAGCCTGATCTAACGACCGTTCTTGTACATTGTTGAATCTAGAATGAAGCAGCAAATCTGACTTCCAAGTCACAATCACCAAAGGTAACATTTTTTATCTCAAGCCAGAGTAATCTCTTGATATTTATAAAATCTGCAGCCTTCATATTTGAGAATGTTAGGACATATATTCCTCTTAATATATCCTCTTCTCCCCCCCGCCTTTGAGCAAAAGATACAGACGCATGGAAGCACACACGAACAGTCTCAGGAACAGCTTCTTACTCTGTTAGTGGTCGACTGAACAGTCCTGCCATAAATTAAATCTTCCTGATCGTCAAATCTACCTCATCACAGACTGGACTGGACATTTTCTCTGTATTTGTTACACGACAATGTTGTTTAATAATCTGCATTCTGCATTGTATGTTTCTCTTTGCAACTGTTATATTTGTGTATGGCTTGATTTTACTCATATATTGATCTGCTTTAGTTGGACAACACGCAAACGCTTTTCACCGCTACTCGTTCACATAGAAATAATAAACCAATACCAATCACTCCCTTTCCCCTGACACAGTCTGGTCTCGACTCGAAACGTCACCCATTCCTTCTCCCCGTCTCGCTGAGTTACTCCAGCATTTTGTGTCTATCCACCAAGATGCAACTTCTTCTTTAGATAAGGTTGTGGGCTGTTCATGAATCAGGTGGCGGGGTAACTTCAGGTTTCTGTTCCTCCTGCCAAACAGTTATTGCAGATTCCACAAGAGCCATGTACAAAGGGGTTAGGAGGAGGAGGCAGGAGAATGGGGTTAGGAGGGAGAGAGATAGATCAGCCATGATTGAATGAATGTCAGGTTTCTGTTCCTCCTGCCAAACAGTTATTGCAGATTCCACAAGAGCCATGTACAAAGGGGTTAGGAGGAGGAGGCAGGAGAATGGGGTTAGGAGGGAGAGATAGATCAGCCATGATTGAATGGCAGAGTAGACTTGATGGGCCGAATGGCCTAATTCTGCCCTTATCACTTATGATCTTATGACTCTTATGCCCCTTTGCTGTCAAGAACCATTCCATGGATAATGCATTGCCCGATGCACAATGCAAGGACATGCAGACAGACTACAAAGTACACACCCGCACACCAAATGTTCTCCCTCCATTTGTGTAAATATTGTAATTAGCCACCATTTTCTTGTTACTGCTGCATTTTTAAAGATTTCTGAAACTCATTAGTTGCTTCTTGTTGTAAATCATAATTAAGTCAATGAAAAACTATAATTACAGACGAGTCCGTGTCGACTGATCACTGTTTGAATTCTGGCACTTGTAATTTGCAGAAGAAAGAAAGATTCCAATTAAACTCTGCACAAATTTCTATCAGTGTGATTACAACTCCTTAAAAAATGCTTCACTGAGCACTTCACCCACATTCTCAATAAGCTGAGCACAAAGAACGGGGTGCCTTTGATATTCCGCTGGTATCTATCTGTTTCAATGAGAGCACTGCACGCCTATACCAAGTTCTGTCTGGGTCAGTGCTCTTTCACTCACCAGACTTAGGAAGCTTTGTGCACAGAAAGGAACAAACTCGTCAAATTAATTCTTTACAATAGACTCACTTCCCAAGATTTCTGAAGCAGAAAAAGAGCCGAATTTTACCTTGACTATCATTGAACTCAAAATTCCCTTCATTTTCCCCTTGCCTATGGTCACGCAGGTGCAGGGGATGAATAGTAGCAGACTTCCGATTTTAAACAGGCTAAATAGTAGCTCGAAATACAATTGCCATTCATAAAGTGTACATGTTAATTATTCGTTGCTTTCAGTTCATGAGGTATATCTTGGGTGACGAATCTGTGGAATTCATTGCTGTCAGAAGGCTGTGGAGACCAAGTCAATGGATATTTTTAAGGTGGAGATTGACAGATTCTTGATTAGTATGGGGAGAAGGCAGGAGATTGGGGTTGAGAGGGAAAGATAGATCAACCATGATTGAATGGCGGAGTTGATTTGATGGGCCGAATGGCTTTATTTTCTCCTATAACTTATGTACTTACGAACTTCAGTGAGTTTTTCTCACCTCGGTCATTCCCTCCTCCCCACCTACTGTTGGGCAGAAGATACACAAGCTTGAAGGGCGCACCACCAGACTCAGGAATAGCTCCGTTATCAGAATTCTGAATAGTCCTTCCATAATCTCGTGTAGTGTCTGATTCACCAAACCCTCAATGCGGACATTGGACATTGGGTAATGTAATGCTGAGAATTGTTGACTGCACTTTGTGTCATTTCCATCCCTCTATCAACTGTACTTGAGTTTGAAAACAGAGAACTTTTTCTCCAGAGATGCTGCTTGACCCGCAGAGTTACTCCAGCACTTTGAATCTATCTTTGGTATAAACCAGCATCAAGTTCAGCACAGACATTGTGGGCCAAGACCCTGTTCCTGTGGTGTACTGTTTCATGTTCTCATACCAATTACTGAAAAATATGATGAGAAATTTCAAACCCTACTTCCATCTGGTATTCTGTTTTCCAATTAACTCTCTATTTCCTGAGTTCCATCATTGCCAGACTTTATACTCTGTCTATTCCACCATGTGTGAGGAATCCAGAGCACCCGGACAAAACTCACGCAGTTACAGGGAGAACACGCAAACTCCACGCTGACAGCACCCGAGTTCAGGATTGAACCTGGGTCGCAGGCATTGTGAGGCAGCAACTCCACTGGATGCACCACTGTGCCACCCCAAGTTTCTTCATGAAACCACCCCTGAAATTCACAGTTATTATACATTACACACAGATTAACATTTCTGACAGTGATTAAAGAACTCAGTAATTCCTTATGAAGCATTAAAGCATTACCACTTTATTCTATTTGTGAAAGTGGTAAGCTGTCTTCACTGGCAAATTCTTAAAGAAGAAAACTCCAGCTTAACAAATATAGCACCCGCTCAAAATTAATAATAGTTGTACAAATTAAATTGAATGTCAAAACAGATCAGAAAGATGCAACTAAAATATTCTCACAAATGTTATCGTAAGGCTCAATAGAGTTTACTAAAAATCATAATCTCATCATACTAATTTTAATAACAATGTTCATTCACAGTACCTTTCATGACAACTAATCACAAATATATGCAGAAATGAGAAGTCTGAAGAAGGATTTCGACCCATTCCTTTTCTCCAGAGATGCTGCCTGACCCGCTGAGTTACTCCAGCACTCTGTGAAACATCACCGATCCATGTTCTCCAGAGATGCTGCCTCACCCACTGACCCACTGAGTTACTCCAGCTTTTTGTGATTATCAATGGAAAAGATTGTTATAAATATTGAGAAATTTTCTTTTTAACTAAATGCAGACGTAGATGATCTGATTAAAGTTTTCCATCTGATATGAAATGAGTCTGGTTCACTGTTATTCCAGTACTTTGTGTATTAATCACTATTATAGCATCTACAGTTCCTTGTATCTAAATATTACTGCTCCACAGCAAAATCTCCGCAAAGTCTGCCTACTTTGAAGAATTTCCACTCCTCTCTCCGACAGGAGTTTAGAGTTATAGCGTGGAAACAAGGTAGGCCCTTTCAATCACCAAATCCACGCTGATCATCAATCACTTGAACACTAGTTCTATCCTACACACTGGGGACAATTTACAGAAGCCAATTAACCTACAAATCTGTACGTCTTTGGAATGTGGGAAAAAAACCGTAGCACCCGGGGAAAACCTACACGATCAAAAAGAGAAAGTACAAACTCCGTACATACAGCACCCGTAGTCATGATCAAACCTGGGCCTCTGGCGCCGTAAGGTAGCAACTCTACCACTGCGCCATCCCCTCTCTTGCTGCTCCCCCCTCTGTGACTGCTGCTGCTCTGCGACCATGTCAACATTTGCCAGGCTTTGCTCCACCCCAACCTCTCTTCCCCAGCTTTCTCCCCCCTATTACAATCCGACTGAAGAAGGGTCCTGACCCAAAACATCATCTATACATTCCCTACTTAGATGTTGTCTCTCCTGCTGAGTTACACCAGCACTTTGTGTTTTACTGGGGAATCGATCAAGTATTTTCATTATTTGTAGATCTCCCATGACTAGAGCATGCAAAGTCAGAATACATCCATTTTTGAGTTTGAGTTCAAGTTTAGTTTATTGCCACGTGTATCGAGGTACAGTGAAAAGCCAGTCAAGGAAAGACAATACACGATGACAATCGAGCCATTCACAATGCACAGATACATGATAAAGGGAATGTCGGAGTAGAGATTTAAAAGAGCGGAGCGATTGTAACACGTGATTGCAGATCTACTTCTGTGACTGGCCCACAAAGAGTCACCCACGGTGGGCACAGCCATCTTGGAGCTTATAATACTGAGAATGTTACCATTAAAAAGGCACACAATAGATCCGATGGGAAAATATGCTGCAGAAAATCGGCAGAACCTGTGACATTAAATGCATTTTTGGAGAAGATGCATTGCGCTGATATAAGTTTTAAGCCTTTGGCATTTGAATCCACCACTGGGGCTTAGAGTGTCACCTCCGATCAACTGGACTTTGATGCCTTGCATTCATTTTCCAGATATACTTTATTTACTTGTACACATGGAGAGCAGCACAGTCCCAATTACGGAAGTGTCAACTTTCATACAGATTTTTATCAATTAAAATCTTGCGCACTCTAATTCCTTATTACCAATCGCAATATGTTCAAAAAAAACATTAATATCCAATAAAAACTACATGCTACGCTATTCTCTATTTGTATTTAATCTTAGTAAAGATAACTCTCAAGTACCATGTGCTGCATAGTTATAGCTAGCTTTAGACAGACCCTACGACCCACCGAGTCCACACTGACCAAGTTCCACCCTGTACGCTAACACTATCCTACACAATAGGGACAATTTTACCGATGCCAATTCACCTACAAACCTGCACATCTTGTGGAAGGAAACCAGAGCACCCTGAGGAAACCCACACAGTCACGGAGAGAACGTACAAACTCCATACAGACGCACCAGTAGTTAGGATCGAACCCGTGTCTCTGGCACTGTAAGGCAGCAACTCTACCGCTGCGCCACTGTGCCATCTGGCTGTACGTCAAAGGATGCTTGTCCTACGGCTAAAAGGATGTCCAAAGGTCATTCTGCAGTACAGCTCTCTCAACATTTGTCACACTGAAGTTTTCACAAGAGCAGATAAAAAAAATAGTTCGTAAAGTACATGTAGTGTACCAGGATATAGTCCATTCCATATACTTCAAAAAGGGTTTACATTTATTGAATAAGGATCACACCCAAAAAGCAGATCTGTAAAAGGGTCCCGGCCTGAAACGTCACTTCAATGATGCTGTCAGTTGTGTGAAGTGCAAAAGCAGAGAGAAATTATTTTCTTACAAACAATCCTGTAGAGTATTGCCATACCTCAGAACTTAGCCATGTCCCAGCACTTTGTGCCTTTTATATTTACAGTGTTGAACTAGCAAATGATTTGAATTATGCATCATGAATTACAGGCCAAAAGACAAATTAACAAAATCCTCATTAAAGTGAGTTGACCAATCTTGTACTGAGCAGACTTTAGCCAAGATAATCCACATGTGAATTAATACGCTGCTTAATTAGCTGTGGCGAGCAGCAAATGTTTATGCAGGGCCCAACTTAGCGGTTTATTGTGGAGTTGTGTAATCACGTTGGAATACAGTGTGCTCTGTCTTTGGAACGTTCTCACATTCTTCATTGTATTCCCTGTTTGGTTCAGTGAGTCTGTAAACTCAGTCTGAAAACTTAAGCAGAATGCTGCTCTCCCTTCTGTTCCTGATGTCACCTCATTCATTCTCAAATAAAAAGAAAATCCCAACCTAAACTACATCTGCTATGATGATGCCAACTTACAAAGAAAATTATATAGCTAAAGATTTTCATACTGTCCCCTTTGGAGTGCTCAGTTCCACAAATATCTCCATTCAATCTGAAGTTTAAAAATCCAATTCGGATTTATTTAACTACAAGTTAAATAAAAGTGTGGCATGGTGGTGCAGCACCAGAGACTTGGATTTGATCCTGACTACAGGTGCTGTCTGTACGGAGTCTGTATGTTCTCCATTTGACCACGTGGATTTGCCTAGGGTGCTCCGGTTTCCTCCCACATTCCAGGTTTGTAGGTTTATTGGCTTCTGTAAATTGTCCCTAGTGTGCAGGATAGAACAAGAGTGAGGGGTGGTCAATGGTCAGAGTGGACTCGATGGTCCGAAGGGCCGAAGGGCCGGTTTCCATGCTGTATCTCTAAACTAAACTTCTCAGAAATATTCCAACAGTTTTTGCTCCCCCATTGATCAGACAAGTGGGTATTTGAATTGACTTCATCTGTCAGTGTTATTGCTTCCAGTAAAAAAAAATCATGATATCACTGAGGGGCAAAGATAAATATCTACAGAAGAATAATGAAGTGGGCTTCAAGCTGACAGCATCTACAACCTGTTCTCCTTATATTGATTCCGCCAAGAGGCAAGTTCAAACATTTTTAATGCCCAAAACAATCTTTCTTCCGAAGAGGCAAAGGGGGTTGCCGTTACAATATCAGTCCAAGTTTTACAGTGTGTCCCAATAGGGTGAGATTGATCATCTAGCTTTACCCTTGCATTCACACCAAGCCATTCCCCATTCAAATCAAATAGCAGAAACAATCTCCACCATTCATAAAATTCCTTTATTCACCACACGCACATTGTATTTCATAATACAGTGGCAGTCTTAGATGTACGGAACCATCTTGTCTTTCTTTGGTAAACCAGCATCTGCAGTTGCTTGCAACAACAGAGGACAAAGGTTTAAGGTGAGAGGAGAAAAACCTTTAATAGGAGCCTGAGGCGGCAACATTTGGGTATATGGAACAAGTTGCCAAAACAGGGGAGCTGAGATGGGTACATACAATATGTAAAAGCCACTTGGACAGCTACATGGATAGGATAGATATAGAGGGTTATGGGCCAAATGCTAGCAGATGGGACTAGTGTATATGGGGCATCTTGGTAGGGCTGAGGGGCCGGTTTCCACGCTGTATGACTCTACGACTCTAGCAGAGAGCGTACCGACTAGTTGCATTATGGCCTGATTTGATAACTTGAATGACCAGAAGGTTGCAGAAAGTGGCAAGATGTTGGCTGGTCCATGATGGGTACTGATCCACCCACCACAGAAGGTATCTATAGGAGGCACTGCCTCAAAAAGGCAGCTAATATCATTTTATATCATTATTAATATCATTAATATCAGGAGCCACACCATCCTGACCACACTCTCCTTGTGACCACCATTGGGATGAAAGTACAGGAGCCTGAAAACCATGGCCCCCAGGTTCAAGAAAAGCTTCTTCCCAGCAAACATCAGACATTTACCACATCCTTCCCTCAGCAACTATGATCACCGATGGAATTTGTTTTGGTTGTGCTACGAAACTCAGCTTTGCACTATTCATTTATTGCACTGTTGATCATTATAAATCTATTTGTGTAATTTCACATATGGAACCACCAGTCTGAAGAAGGGTCTCGACCCGAAACATCACCCATTCCTTCTCTCCAGAGATGCTGCCTGTCCCGCGGAGTTACTCCAGCTTTTTGTGTCTATCACCAGTTATCATTCATGTGCCAATCTAAAAACCTTTTAAATTCCACTGTCATATCTGCTTCCACCACCAACCCTGGCAACACATTCTAGGCATCCACCACTCACTGTGTAAATAAAAACAGCCCCGCACATCTCCTTTAAACATCCCCCCTCTGAACTGTTGAGGGGAATAACGTACTCAGTGAAAATTACAAGCAAGACTTTCAATTTTATTTTTGCTGAAAAAAATTAACTAAACCCATCCAATTTTGTTCTCATTCAAATAAATTAACCTATACTGAAAACAGTGAAATAGAATTCTAGAAAAGAAAAACAAGTTGTTTTATTCATCATCAATACTGCTAGCATTACTGGTTGCAGCATCTTCAGAGGGGAACAAAGGATCTCGTGAGTAACAAGGAACTACAGGTGGACACAAAATGCTGGAGTAACTCAGTGGGTCAAGCAGCATCTCTGGAGAACTTGGATAGTTAACGTTTCGAAGAATGAAAGTCTGAAGAAGGAAAAACCTAGATTGTAGAAGGGCCCTGACCCAAAACATCACCTATCCATGTTCTCCAGACATGTTGCCTGACACGCTGAGTCACTCCTGCATTTTGTGCCTAGCTATGTATAAAACAGTGCCTGCAGATCCTTGTTACATAAATGAACTGCAGATGTTGGTTTACAAAGAAGCCACAAAGTCTGCAGGTACTCAGTGGGTCAGGCAGCATCTCTGGGGAACATGGATAGGTGACATTTGGTGTTGGGATTGAAAGATCTCACTACGTTAATTCCTAAACTTGCTGCAATTCGGCTTTGTGAAATGCTTCAGGAAACTCATGGATTGACTGGAGTAATGGTAAGATTTGCAATAAACAGCAAAGCAAACATGTCAACAGTCTCTTCCAATTATACTTATTAGACATGCCACTGGGTAATTTTGTACAGCAGCTTCCTTTTGAAATGAACATCCCTGTTTCTTTTACAAAATAGGGTTTTACGGTTGACCATCAAAAGAAATAGTTTCAGGGGAAAAGGAAAGAGATTTTATTTCATGTGCAACAATGGATACATTCAGCAAGTTCTTTCAAGCATCAAAACCCCAACTGGGATTAGAACTGGAGGTCAACTAATGAGCAGGCTCAGCCAAGACCGACAGTAGACAGGTCGAACCTCATTCACACTACACTAAGCCCATTGAAGCTGTTGGCAGCAGCTGAGAGGATCCAGCCCAGCCTTGTTGCCCTATGTGATGTTGCTGGTGTTTTGATGCAGCAGCACATTCCCAACTCTGAGCAGCATCAAGGGCCATAGACAGACACAAAGCGTTGGAATAACCCAGCGGGTCAGGCAGCATCTCTGGAGAAAAGGTCGGTACGAGATAAAGTTGCTGCCTTTCACGCCATAGATCCGGGTTCGATCCTGACTATGAGTGCTGCCTGTACGGAGTTTGTATGTTCTCTCTGTGACCTGCGTGGGTTTTCTCCGGGATCTCTAGTTTTCTCCCACACCAAAGGCGTACAGATTCGTAGGTTAATTGGCTTGGTATAATTGCAAATTGTCCCTGGTGTGGGTAGGATAACATCAATGTGCTGGGATCGCTGGCTGGTGCGGACTCGATGGGTCGAAGGACCCGTTTCCTCGCTGTATCTCTAAACTAAAATGAATACGACGTTTCGGGTTGGGACCCTTCTTCACACCTCACACAAAACGTCACCAATCCTTTTCTCCAGAGATGCTGCCTGACCCACAGAGTTACTCCAGCATTTCATGCCTGTCTTTGGTGTAAACCAGCATCTGCAGTTCCTTCCAGCAGAGACCGTAGTGATGCCCGAGGGGGCTTTCGCAATGGTAACAAATGTGGCCAATTTGCTGAGTAGAGGAGGAATTGATCAGCCTTTGTGTGATCAAGCTTGATCCAGCAGAATATTTCCAATGTGTTTCGGAAGGAACTGCAGATGCTGGTTTAAACTGAAGATAGACACAAAAAGTTGAAGTAACTCAGCGGGTCAGACAGCATCTCTGAAGAAATAGAATAGGCGACATTTCGGGGCGAGACCCATCTTCAATGACTGATTCACATTTTCGGCACCAAAGCAGTGATGACGGGGCTAGTTTTAGCTTAGTTTATTATTGTCACATGTACCATGATAATAAAATGAAAAGTGTTTATGTTGCGTTCCACCCAGTCAGTGAAAAGACTACCCACGATCGCAATCAAACCGTCCAGTAATGTCCGATTAAAGATAGTCTGAGGGTCTCCAATGAGGTAGATGCAAGGTCAGGACTGCTCTCCAGTTGATGGTGGCCTGGTTCAGTTTAGCTCGATCCAGCTACATATTGCCAGCCGCATTGTTTTGCATTTTCAGCACCTGAGCAGTGACATCCTTCACACATTCAGCCCATCATAGAGAACATAAAACAGTACAGCACAGTACCAGGCGCTTTAGCCCACAATGTCTGTGCCAAACATCTAATCTCCAATGTCTCCAAATGATCCATATCTCTCCATTCCATACATATCTATATGTCCATCTAAAAGCCTCTTAAATGCCACTATCCTATCCACCACCGCCCCTGGCAGTGCATTCCAGGCACCCACCACCTTGGTGTAAAAAACATAGACATAGAAAATATGTGCAGGAGCAGGCCATTCGGCCCTTCGAGCCATCACAATATGATATAGCCTGGCTGATCATCTTGCATTCTCCCCATATCCCTTGATTCCGTTAGCCCTGGGAGCTATATCCAACTCTCTCTTGAATACATCCAGTGAATTGGCCTCCACTGCCTTCTGTGGCAGAGAAATTCACAGATTAACAACTCTCTGGATGAAAATGTTTTTCCTCATCTCAGTTCTAAATGACCTCCCCCTTATTCTTAAACTGTGACTCCTGGTTCTGGACTCCCCCAACATCGAGAACATTTTTCCTGCATCTAGCCTGTCTTCAGTTGCAGTGGGAGGTTTAAATAAATCATTTTTTTTACTAAAGCTTGTGGCTTGAAACAAATGCATCATCTGACTCAGACTTACAAGAGATAAATATGGGAAAATGTGTATATAAAACAATAAGCAGCATAGTAGCACAGCAGGCAGGACTACTGCAGTGACGGGCTCAATCCTAGCCTCTGGTGCTGCCGATGTGGAGTTTGCACATTCCCCCAGGTGCTCTAGTTATATATCTTGCTCCAAAATTGATCAATTAACCCCTTCACCCTGGCCACAAACTCTTTGAATCACTTCCCTCTGGAAGGCGACTCCGGACCGTCAAAGCCACCACAACCAGGCATAAAAACTGGTTTTCCACTAGCTCTACTCAACTAAAAGTCTGTAGCCTCCTTTTGCCCTGACATTTTATTTCATTCACATGTTTAAATTGTAATGTTTTATCCTTAATGTTTTAATGTTTTATTCTCAATGATTTACTGTATGTTGTGTTACTTGCGAGGGGAGCGCCAATGCAAATTCCTTGTATGTGTACATACTTGGCCAATAAATGTATTCATTCATTCATTAATAGCAGATTACTCCTTGAGGTGGGGGAATTACAGGGGTGTACGCAGGCTTATGAATAAGTAGGTTACCAAAAAATGGAACAGTATAGCACGGGAACAGGCCATTCAGCCCACAATGTCTGTGCTAAACATGATGCCAAGATAAACCAATCTCATCTGCCTGCACATGATCCATGCCCCCCCCCCCCATTCCCTGCAGTAAGAGATGGAATAGAAACATAGACAATAGGTGCAGGAGGAGGCCATTCAGCCCTTCGAGCCAGTTCGCCATTCAATATGATCATGGCTGATCATCCAAAATCAGTACCCCGTTCCTGCTTTTCCCCCGTATCCCTTGATTCCTTTAGCCCTAAGAGCTAAATCTAACTCTCTCTCTTGAATGAGGCTGATGGAATTACTTTGAGAGTCAGCACAGTCATGATGGGACAAATGGTCTTGTGTTATGAAATATGGATACTCTTGCTCAAAGACATTTTTTTAGGAGTTAACTGCAAATTCATTACAGTATATAATTATATCAATTGAAGATCATGCACATAGGTAAAAAGCCTTTTATATACCTGTATATAAGATAGTCAGTCATTTTGGAAGACTTCTATTTTTAGCAGGCTTTAATAGAACTATCACTTACATTTATACTCCAGTGAATGTCATTATAGATAGTTCTATTTGCTAGCTTCTCTTTGTTGATGCAATACCATTAAAGACAGTAGACTACTCTCACAGCTAAACCCATTAATGCCACCAACTCAAGATTATCCATGAACAGTATGCACTGTTTATTATACCATCACCTCTTTCACAACAGCTTGCTGGAGGTGTTACCACATACTCTGACCTCTACTTCATTCAGTTATTCCATTATTGTGCTTTAACATTGGGGTCATAGAATCACACAGCACGGAAATAGGTCCTTCAGCCCAACTTGTCCATGCCAACTAACTACGCTAGTCCCACCTTCCCCACATTTGGCCCAAATCGCTATAAACCTTCCCTAACCTTCCTGCCTGCCTCAACTACTTCTTCTGCTACCTCGTTCCACCCATCCACCAACTGTGTCAGGTTCCTATGAAGTCTCTTCCTTCTCACCTTAAACCCATGCCATCTGGTTCATGTTTCTCCTACTCTGGATAATTCCTGCACTACAATCCTGCACTATTCTGCTGTTTTACACCCCTTGTTTTACTTTTTGTTGTAGTTCTCATTACTGTATGCAGTGCAATCTTTCATGACAGTTCCGGTACAGTGTACTGGTATCTTTAAAACGTTAAACATCATTATTTTGTTTTCCAGCCACACAACACACATGCGGTAACATATGACGAGTGTTTGACAGTTCTGGGCCTGCACTCGCTGGAGTTCAGAAGGATGAGGGGGGGTGGGGGGGGAATCTCATTGAAACTCAGTAAAGCAGGTGTGTAGGAAGGAACTGCAGATTCTGGTTTACATCAACGATAGACACAAAATGCTGGAATAACTTAGCAGCACCTCTGGAGAGAAAGAATGGGTGACGATTCGGATCGAGACCCTTCTTCAGACTGAGAGTGAGGAGAGAGAGCGATATGGAAGGGTTAAGTGTGAAAATGGCAGATGATAGCAGACAATGATCAAGGAAATGTAGAATGATTTAGAACCGTAGACCAGTAAAGCAGAACAGGCTGAAATAGAAGAAAAATACATTTGTAACTGAAGAGAAAAAGAGACAAAGAATCCAACTATTTTTAAAACTTGCTTTCAAACTAATTCACTTCATGCAATAATGGACTGTGCAGCTTCATCCGTGCCCTTTGTAGGTCTCAGATATTAATTGCTTTTCAGAATAACAAATCTAATCACTAAAAGGGTTAAAAGGATATTTGTGCTTTCAAATAACTTTGTTATCATTGGTATCAACAAAGCAAATGCACCAATTGCTTGAAGATCTTCAGGGAGTTGCATAAATCAGGGGCAATAGTGAAGCGACACAAATTATACAGTTCATCTCATCTCATCTGTGCCTCAATTCTTTGGGTTACAGAGCCAGCAAAGAGTGGGCCAATTTATTCAATGTGTTGATGTTCTGCATTGTAATGCTGTGATTGCATCTCCTTTAGATAATCACGATCTATACAATCAGAAGTGGTGGAGCACATGAATGTTATTACCAGCCACTTGAACATGGTGGATGGCGTAACATGTTGTTATAAGATTATATTAGGATTAAAGCCACATTATAATTTCACATTCCTTCAAAGAAGGTTCGATCCTGACTATGGGTGCTATCTCTACGGAGTTTGCACGTTCTCTCTGTGACCGTGTGGGTTTTCTCTGGGTGCTCCAGTTTCCTCCCACCTTCCAAAGACGAGCAGGTTTGTAGGTTAATTGGCTTGGGTAAAATTGTTAAATTGTCCATAGTGTGTAGGATCGTGTTGGTATACAGAGTGATCGCTGGTCTGTGCGGACTCGGTGGGCTGAAGGGCCTGTTCCCATGCAGTATTTCTGAAGTCTAAAGGTTTAATTGCAATCAAAGATAGACACAAAGTGCTGGAGTAACTCAGTGGGTTAAGCATCTTTGGAGAGAAAGGATGGGTGACATTTTGGGTCGAGGCCCTTCTTGGGATTCAGCATTTTGCGTCTATGGTATAAAACAGTAACCTGGTTTCTACATATTAATTGCAAGCAACGTAATTTTAAAGTCTGCAGTCATATACCATGGAAACAGGCCCTTTGGCCCAACTTGCCTACAATTACCAACATGCCCCATCTACGCTAGTCCCACCCACCTGCATTTGGCCCATGTTCCTCTAAACCGATTCTATCCCTGTATCTGTCTAAATGTTTCTGAAACATTATTGTAGTACCTGCCTCAACTACCTCCTCCAGCAGCTCATTCCATATAACTACCATCCTTTGTGTAAAAAAAAAGGTTGCTCCTGAGGTCCGTATTACATTTCCTCCTCGGCTACCCATATAACAATTGAGTGGAGACACAAGAAACTGCAGATTCTGGAATCTTGAGCAAAACACAAAGTGCTGGAGGAACTCAGCAGGTCAGGCATTTCTGGTGGGAAAGGATGGGTGACGTTTCGGGTCAGAACCCTTCGCCAGTCTACAGCAGGAACCACAGAGAGAGAAGCGTGAAAACCTCACACAACACCCGGCTGAGAGAGTGGGATTCCTTCAAAGAGCCCAAGGAAAGGTCCTGACCTGAATCATTGTCTCCCCATTCCCTCCACAGATGCTGCCTGACCTGCTGAGTTCCTCCAGTGCTTTGCATTTTAAGCTATTGAGTGACTTAATTTCTCATGCTGGTGAACTGCAGATATAGAGAGGCACTATAGAGCAAGGCACTTTTCGTATCTCAAATCTCTTTGCAGCCACTGAAAGTATTACATAAAGTCACTGATCTAACAGGAAAGAATGCAGTGGATCTGCATTTAATATGGTTTCACAATCTGTAACATAATAATGAATAGATAAGGAATGGGCAAGTACTGACAGGGCACCAGATATATTAGCCCTGCTCTTTAAATGCCTATATCAGTTTTGTTTCTAGTTTAGAGATACAGCATGGAAACAGGCCCTTTGGCCCACCGAGTCCATGCTGACCCATTCACATTAATTCTATTTTATCCCACTTTCGTATCCACTCCCTCGACACGAAGGACAATTCACCCGCAATCTAGTTCTTTATTGTCCACCTGAAAGATGACATCTAATCCAACAATCAACATTTCCAACAATGCAACATACTCTTGCTACTGCCATGGACAGCTTTTAGTACACGTGGGATTTGAGACTGACTGTTTATCTTTAGTATAAACTAGCGTTTGCAGTTCTTTGTTTCTACATTGAGACCACAACTTTTTGACTCAAAATCACAAAGGTTAATGGGCCACTCTGAATGTCACCTGGTGTGCAGGTGAGTGAGTGGTGGAATATGGGAAAAGTGGGGGTGGTGGTGGGGGGGGGGGGGGGGGGGGGGGGGGGGGGGGAGAGGAGATGGGAATGGAGGGAAAAGAGGTAAGAAACAGAGAAGGAACACCAAAGAAAATTAGTGGAGAGATAGGATTACTCTGTGAGCTAGCATAGACATGATGGGCTGAAGTGCCCTCCAATGTCGTTAAGGAAACTAATACAAAAGATATGTTTTACTGAGTTATGAGCAATGGTATATATATATATATACGCGATCATGAGCCATTTAATAAGTTCATAATTCATAGCATAATTAGGCCATTTGGCCCATCGTGTCTACACCACCATTCGATCATGGCCAATCTATCTTTCCCTCTCAACCCTATTCCCCTGTCTTCACCCCATAACCTTTGATTAATCAGGAATCTTTCAATCTCCGCTTTAAAAATACCCAATGCCGGCCTCCACTGCCTTCGGTGGCAATGAATTCCACAGATTCATCACGTTCTGACTAAAGAAATTCCCCCTCATCTCCTTACTAAATGTAAGTCCTTTTGTTCTGAGGCTGTGGCCTCTGGTCCAAGACACACCACATGCACTCTATCCAGGCCATTCACTAGTCGGTATGCTTCAATGAGTGCCGTCAGAAGCTCATCATTAATCTTGAGACTAGAGGGTGAAAGGAAATAATTTATCAAAGGCCGACGAACATCCACTCTGTGCAGTTTCAGAGAAAGTGTTCCCAATGACAGGGATGAGGGGTTGACAAGAGCAAGACACAAATGTTAAAAACTTTACAAAAGAATGAGTAGAGAGACTGGGTGGCACAGTGGCACAGCGGTAAAGACCCGCTTTTGATCCGGATCATGGTGCTGTCTGTACCGAGTTTGTACGTTCTCCCTGTGACCGCCTGGGTTTTCCCCAGATTCTCCGATTTTGTCCCACACTCCAAAGACATGCATGTTTGCAGGTTAATTGTCCCTAGTGTGTATAGGTACAGTGTTAGTGAATGGTGATTGTTTGCCCGCATGGACTCGGTGTGCCGATGGGCCTGGTTCCCACGCTGTATCTTTAAACTAAACTAAAAGGTAAATGCAGATTGCCAAAGAAACCAATTCCATGATGATATCAAATATATGCAATTTAAAAGAAAGCAAATTTGCAAGTCTCTGGGGGAAAGAGCAGGGATGTGGAACTAATTGGACAGTTCTGGCACACATGCACACACGCATGCACACACGCATGCACACACGCACAAACGCACACGCACACATACACATGCGCACACGCACACACGCACGCACACACGCACGCACACACACGCACACACACACACACACACACGCATTGAATCAAATGGCCTCCTTCTGCACCGTTCTGGACTGGAAACATCACACAAACAGTACAACATATTTTTCATCCATTTGAGGGCATGTGGCTCAAGGAAAAAGAACAAAGTAAAGGTCGAGAAGCAACAAACTTACTAGATTAGTAATCAACAGATTCAGTCGAACAAACCAGTGAGTAGAGTTTAGATCCATTTCAACAGTTGTGGGATTCGCGCTGTTCATAATAAGGGAAAAATACAAAGTGCTGGACAAACTCAGCAAGTCCGAGAGCACGGGTTGGACTTTTATTTTGGAGCCCCTTACGTGCAGGTTCAGTGGATTATTTCTGAACATATTGTTAATCGGCGATTGTACTTAGGTGTGGCGATACTTTACTGAGCTGTATGTAAGAAAATAATTTCACTGTGCACTTGCAAATGTGACAATAATAAAAGCATCATTGAACCACTGAAGACAGACAGATTTCGTCTGTGGATGGAGTGGACAGGGGAGATTTCGAGTCTCACCTTTGTCTCTCACCACATTCATCTGTCTATCAAACTCCCCTCACTTGCCAGCCTTTGTTCCCCCCCCCCCTCCCCCCAAACTTTTCCAGGTTTCTACCCACTCCATCAGTCTGAAGAAGGGTCCCGAACCAAAACGTCATATTTCCATGAGAAAATGGGCATTAAGACTGATAAACAGGAAGGATACACAGAATTGTTAAGATGGTAAAAGTCTGCAGTACTCGTGGATATCTTCTGTGAGGAAAGTCACTTATTATCGACGTTGAGCAAATGATGGCAGAGACTGACTGACACATCAGAACATGCTGAAATAGATGATGACAAACATATTCTGCAAGTTGATTTAGGACAAACTACTGATGTAGAGTCAAATGGGTTGAGTCAGAATGTCACATTTTCTTTAGATCAAGTAGTAATTACAATGTCAGAAACCAAACATAGTTGAAGGGGTTTGAACATCTGAAAAACCTTGTTGAAAGACTGAATTTATATTAAGTGTATGAATGTGAACTAACTCTTTCAGAAATAGAGTGGTGTGGTATGCTTGAATATAAAGGACCCGCATATGCATTTGATTCAATGTTGTCATTATATGTGGTACAGGGACCAGTTGGTTCTATTTGACTTCAGTTTAGCATGCACCCATTCTGAAGCATGTGACCTCCACAGAGGCTACGATATATTGCACTTACCAGCAATACAACAAGACTGACTCAACTGACACCTTCAAATACTCTGCTATAGATCACGTTAGAAAAATAGGATTGCAGTGGAAATTAGTGGACCAAAGGGAAGCGAGCTCAATTGGACTATGCAGTGGCACAGTGGCAGAGTTGCTGTCTGGGTTCAATCCCAATTACTGGTGCTGTCTGGTTGGACTTTGTATATTCTCCCCATGACGTGCGTGGGTTTTCTCCAGGAAGCTCCGGCTGCCTCCTGCACCCCAAATATGTGCAGGTTTATAGGTTAATTGGCTTCGGAGAAGATTGTAAATTGTTCCCAATGTGTAGGATAGTGCTAGTGTACAGAGGGATCACTGGCGGCGTTATGTAATTGCCAGAATTAAAAAAAAAATCTAAATTGAACCACATTTCTTGAACGAGTGAATGTGCTAATGACTACTTCATGGAGCACAAAAACAATGACCATTCCTCCAGAGTTGGATAGCTTTGCAATTAAGCCAGTGAAATCCAATTAGCTGAGTTTCCACTTTGACAGGTTCATAGGAGTTAACTCAGTGAAAAGCAGCAACAGTATTGATAGAATGACACAAAACCAAGGCTGGAGGGCTGGGAAGATGTTGACAGCAAGGACTTTAGGATTCTGTTTTCCCCAAACGGAATAAGGTGCTGTTCCTATTTCCGGTGCTGCTCGCTGTAAAACAGAGAGGTGAGTGGGAAGGAAAGTGCTGTTGGTTCTTGCGGACCGATAATTGGAAATAATGCTTGGTCTCACGATATAGATCTGTGGCATCTGCAATAGATGAGTTGGAAGGTCGAGCTGGAACGACTGCTTGGGTCCTTGAAAAGTCGAGGGGGGCACCAAGGGACAAGTGGGTTCAATCCGGGGAGGGGGTGGACCGAGAGGGAAGGGAAGAATTGACAAGGGAGTTATCGGGTCTTTGCTGGGACAGTGTGGCAGTCACGTTTGGCGTGACGGAGGATTATTTTTGTATGTGACTGCTGGTGGGGGTTTCCTGCTAAGATGTTGTGCAGTTTTAAAAATATATAAAACTCCGGTCAATATAATTTAATGCCACATAGAGCTGCCTAAAGCACCAAGGACGTGGGTTCAATCCTGTCGGGTGCTAATGCGGCTATTTCTGTGAAAAATTGCCTCTTGTGTGGTAGCCTCTTGTGTGAGAGTGCATGTAGCATTTTGAACCGCTGTAAAATTACTGTTCGAAAATATGCACTTCCTATTTAGCATAATCAAACAATCCCTTATCCAAGCACCCATCCCACAGCAACAAAAAAAGCTCCTGTCTGTGGTGCTGGAAGCCAGAAGGTTTTTGTACTTTGAAGCCATTCAGAGCTGCCTCGAATTGAAATGAAGTCTGAATAAGGTAGTTTATAAAGGATGTGCCTCAGCAATGCTTTGATGTTTAGATAGAGTACCGTCACATGATAAAATTCTGTGGAGGATCGAAACACAACAACAACAACATTGGAAAGTCAAAGAATATCTGTCGCTCCTCAATTTTAATGTTTTTCAAAGTGCTAGTAAAGTGAGACAGATTAAGGACAAAGCTTTTATTTTTTTTATCCCTGGGGCATGTTGGCATTGTGGAGATCAGTATGCATCTGTCTCACTCCAAGTAACTGGTTGAAAAATGAGCTCAAGTACAGGCAAAAATCACATCCTCTCAAATCTTCTACAGGCATTTATACGCTAATCGGAAGTTACCGCATTACATCCTTAATGGCACTTCATTACGCTTTCTCCCTCTTACTACAAAGATAAAATTAATTCTAAAATGTAAAAAGCATCCAGAAGGAGAGACTATATTCAATCTCCAAACAGTTTGACCATTTCCTGGCACTTTGATGAGATTTATTTTAAAAGAACCAGGGAACAGTCAAATTATTTGTAAATTGATTTAAGTTCTTCTTTCACACATTTTAATATATCGCTGGGGAACTATTCATAGATCAAAATGATAGTATTTTTTAACAGATATTTTGCATAACAATCTGCAACTTGATGCCACTTGATGATGTGTGTAGAGTGTAGAGCAACAAAAAACAGGGTTACGTGTCGTGACGCTCTGACCTTATCAGAAGGTTTTTGTAGTTGATGCAGATCAAAGAGTCATTGAGAGAAGAAAATTGGTACCATGGAAAACAGGAAGCAACATCAAGGCCAGAATAGAAGTGACAGCAAATCTGCCTTTGAACAGAGTAGTTAGAGAAACATTCACTCGTAAAGAAAGACAGATAAGGAGAGAAGGATACACAACAAGTCGCACAAGAAGGAAAGATCATAGAGAATATCGGATGTGAGAGATCAGAATGTTATCCAAAGACTCAGTCTCAACTGAGAGGAGATAAGGATGAAATATATATCAAAGCCCATTTTACACATCACGGCCAGATTAACCTGCATAGACAGGGGACTCTCGCCTTCGGAAGATAATCCAGGCCTTAGAGGCCAATGCTCATTTTCACACGAGAATTGTAACAATCCTCTCGGCACAACAGTTTGAAGAACAGTATCCGAGAATCAAAGAAGACCTACTCATTTCACAGAAGATGCTAGCCTGATCCCCCAAGGATGTTACTGAACATATTCCTAGACTACAACACTTGATTAATTTAATATTAACCCATTCCTCAAAAACCACTATTGTCCCGTTGTGACACAGACGGCTCCAGTTTGTCCCCAACTCACCCACTTCCCATGGCCTGTGGTTAAAAAAATTCAGCGAACATCAAAATGATCCCATGAGCCCAGATTTATCACACTTGCAGATGTATCGCTGTTCAACTACTCTAATAGAGTCGTTACCCCTTATGTATGTCGACAACAAGTCCACATGTTTGCCAGAACATTCATAATCACACAACGCCCATGTAATGTAGTAAACTCTAGGACCATCACAGGAGATGCTCTTGTGAACCCCACTGAGGAAGATTGCTCCATTCTTCTGATCATCTACTCCTTCTTCAGAACCCCTATCAACCAATTCACAACACACAGCGGTCGACAAGTACAGATGATGTTTTACTTCCTCAAGGATGTACTGCTCCCCGTTCAGTGGACTATGTGTACGGTGTGGACCCGACACCACAGCGACACCTCATCGTTACCATTACTCATAGCGTGCTCATCCTTGTTGCATTTTAACTGTTTCTAAAAATTTCTTGAGATTTAACATTTCTACAGAACAGACATGAGGTATCGCAGTACTCGTGTACGCTCTAGTTATCAGGCATTCTCCCACTTTACAGATCATAACTAATGTTTTTGTCCCTTCCTGTTCCAAACATCTTCTGGACAGAAACAGTTTCGTGATATTTAGAAACGTTGAATCAGAATTAGCTGCGAGATACCCACGACATATCATGAGTTTTATGGCGTGACATTCAAACTTAGATTTGAAGCGCACAACACAAGTATCAGTCATCCACCATGATTTCACTTTCCGAAGGATGTGATACTGTGAATTTTTAAATTTACAACATCCCTATTCTAAACCCAAATCAGTCCTCCACTGTGCGTTTCATCCCAGATTCCAAACAACATCTGAAGCAAACGTCTTAATCTAACATGGTGGCCCAACACAAGCTTCCTGATTTTAGTAAGTCCCTGGACCTCTGCGCTGCATTGGCATCCCTCCTGTAACTTTGTTAGTAATTACAACAACGCATCTCTTTCAGTTTTGTCACAGCTCACCTTCAGTTTCCCCCCCCCCCCCTAGAAAACTCAACAACTCAATCCCATGAGACACAACCCTCCCCCCAACCCAGAGTTATCACACTAAGATGCGAGCGTCAATAGCGCTCGAAACATGACTACATCAGCACCACCGTTTTGCCCTGCGATACTGACTCTCAATATAATATCCTCCATTATCCACAAAGTACGCAGTCGCCCCAAATCCAGGTTTCGCATCCACCAAATAGTTCACGAATCGCACCCTCCTCCAAGCATTTCAGTCAAACGTCCTCTAAGTCATTGGTAGGCGATGTCCCCACCATTTACTCTGCATTACGTCGCTCCAGGCTTTCCGCACACTCTATGTTATCTGTCGGGCATGACGACATCAGTCCCTGCACTGATTTTTAGTGCCATCCAGTCGATCACCCGTCATGACTGGCGAATGTTATCCCCTTAGATGTTCTCCCCCCCCCCCCCCACACTTCTTATATATCGGCACTGTCATAGTTGCCGAATAAAAACAACAAACACACAAACCAACAAAATTAAAACATCAAGCTCCGAGACTGCACCGTGCGTCCTACTCCCTTTCAAGGAGGCAAGCTGGGCTCTGACAGGGTCACTGTTTCCTCCCTCTCGCTCCCTCTGCGGATCTAAGCGAGTCCTGCCTTCCGATGCAGTTACACACGTCGCATGCCCCATTAGTTGACACGCTGCCAGCTTTGTTTTCACTTGTATCATGACGCCGCCATGCCAGCTATCGACACAGCTATCACTCTGAGGAATGTGGGATACGACCAGCTGCCGCAGAGTGTCATTCCTGGGAGTCCATATGCGGGGAGGCACAACTATTGTCACTTGCTCCACCTAGTTGCGCTGCATACCATTCATGTAACATAAATAACTAACTTATCTTGACTTAAAACTCAAAAAAAACCTTTCTGTTACTCTAAATTGAAAAAAGTGATAAAACCCGATACTGCTCATGCTGTGACAATCGGCAAATATAGTCCATTTAAAGTCACTTTTGTGCTCGTGCAGCACTATCTATGGTAAAATATGAGAATATAGAGCCTCATAGAAATCCCTAGATTGTGAAAAAGCCCGTAAATGCTGACAGATCACCTGCCACAATTCCGTCTGCTGGCCCACAACTGATAGCATTCCTGATGACTTCCACCCTATGTGAATCGTATGTGAGCCAGCGACTTTTCCAGCTATACCACCGCGAACCTGTGCTATTGGTACGCTAAATTGCATCGAGTAACTGCTCTGGCACTCAGCTGGGTTTTCTCCCTCTGATTTCCTTGACACCTCGTAGTGCTAGAATCAGTCTGCGTTTGCTGGAAAATCTGGACACTACAAGCCCTATCCAAACAACTAAGATGGTCCTAGCGCAGCATATCTTACACAGCTGTTAGAATCAGGGCCTCGTGGTGACTACTTTGAATCCTCAAAGATCTGCGTACCCTGCTCTCATCACTCATTGTATACCTCGACATACAGCTGATTCAATTTTGCTTACTAAAATGCTATCTGTGTCATGCCTACAATACATCATTGCAGAACACTCATGTGGATAGCTCTGATTGTGGAATCAGATGTATTCTCCTGTCTGGACTGATCACTCGCTCACCCTATGACCAAATATAAAGCTTTTCATTGTACAGTACTAAACTACGGGACTGTTATGCAGCTAAACTAAATGCACCAAACCAACTCCTCTATAGTTGGCCAGGCTACTTCGCTCTCATTTCAGTCCCCTATAGAGACTGCAGACCTTATATAGTGGCTCATCAGTACAAACAACTTTGCGGACCTCCTGAACAACCAGCAAACCCACTGTTCTGCCGTTCTGCTATCAGGAATCGAAAGGTCTCTGCGCCCACAACTAGCCCAGTGCACTATCCTGCCAAAACATGGCCCCAGGAGCTTCTCCAGCTGTATCATTGGTCGTGACGAATCGACTTACAACTGAGTGGTCCTGAGCTACTTACTCCAGATCCCCCTACCTGTGAATCAGACGTGCACTAAATAGTACTCAAGGCATTGCCTTTATCATGTGGTGCCTGAACAGTGTGGACGTAGGTGATTGTAAATCATGATTGTCTTGCTGCTGACGGCGTCTCAGCCATGCGTAAAATAAAGCTTTCACTGTACCTGGTGCACCACGTGCAGATAAAACTAAACTCTAATCCTCTCCCTTCTACGCTTAGGCCTTCCCTCTAGTGGTCATTCAGAGAGTGCGCTCCTTTCATAGTATCACTGTGGCACTGCAGGAACTTTGTATGAACACCCAGCAAACCACTTACTTGCCGTTTCTGCTAGCAGGTGGACTCAAATCGCAAACCCTCTTCGCCAAGGATATCACAGATAGTTGTCTAAAACCAATGGACCCTTAGTACGTTGTGGGCAATGCCTCTGGATCTCAGACAATCTGCTAGGAAATTTGAAAGCGTGCCAACGTTACCAGTACGTCCGAAGCGGAGTAAATGAGGTCAAAAAAACATCCAGAATGAAGTGAATGCGCTAATAACATGTAGACCCAGTAGTGTCACACCTCTGAGCACTCATTCTCACCAGTTCATCGCATCGGGAGACAGAGGTCATAGGGTTCTTCTCAGCGCTGGTTGCATAACCACTGTGTGAATCAATTCTGTCAGCAATGGCAGCATGTCGTTGCAGGCATCTGCTGCACTATCTCACACACCATCTCAGGGAGCCGAAAGTCCTGTCTCTGTCAATTGAAACTCCCACAACCAGTGTTTACCACCGACAGCATTGTCTCAAACATCAGTACCTTTTCATGTAAACGCGGTGCAGGTATTTCGGTCAAAGAACGGCGAGCTGCTTTTACTTTCTGAATAGGAAGGATTTGGCTGCTTTCTCAAAACTTGGTAGAATGTCCCTCGTATTACAATCCTGCTACTTACTTGTCACATCTATACTTAATCTGACTCCACTCATTAATCAACCCCCACCCCCCTTCTTGTCCCACCTGTATCCACCAATCACTTGTATACAAAGGAACTGCTGATGCTGGTTTAGAACGAAGATAAACACAAAATGCTGGAGTAACTCAGTGGGACAGGCAGCATCTCTGGAGAGAAGGAATGGGTGACGTCTGTAGGAGGATCTCGACCGGAAACGTCAACCATTCCTTCTCTCCTGTTCTTCGTCACCCGTTCATTCTAATTCTATGTTCTCCCACTTTCACATCCACTCCCTGCAAACGGGGGGAAATTTACAGTGGGCCAATTAACGTACAGACCCGCACTTCTTTGTGACGCGGGAGGATCACATGAGCATCCAGAAGAAACCACACGGTCACAGGTAGAATATGCAAAGTTGACACAGACAGCACCCGAGGTCAGGATTGAACCCAGGTCTCTGGTGCTGTGAGGCAGCAACTCTACTAGCTATGCCACCGAGCAGTGACACCACAGCTTTGATTATATTAGCCTGGATTAAAGTTACCAATCTCAATCCCCACATTTTATTAAAGGTTGCCTTTATTGACATTACAATTTTACAAAATAACCAAAATAAGCAAGCATTATTACATTTATGTCCTGTTGCCATGATGGACATCAAATGTCTCTTGATATTGAAGGTGACAGCATTCATTTTGATGATGAGTGTAAAACAGTGGAGTACGATTGAAGTCACAACACAGCTTCTTGTACACAGTTGCTTAGTTTAACTTAGAGATACGGCGCAGAAACAGGCCCTTCGGCCCACCGAGTCTATGCCGACCAACGGTCGCCCATACACTAGTTCTATTCAACACACTAGGGACAATTTACATAAGCCAATGAACCTACAAAGCTGCCTGTCTTTGGAACGTGAGAGGAAACCAAGAATACCCAGAAACAAAACCTACGCGGTCACAGGGACAATGCACAAACTGTACAGACAGCGCAATGTATATTTTTGGGCTGAGGTAAATTCTTGTGATGGTAATTCATAAAATTCTCCAGGTAGAATAAGTTACAATCCAAAACAATAACTTGATTTTGTAGTTGGCGATAGAGGAAAAATATTTACTCTGTGACTGAAAAATGCTTTAATAATGAATAGACATCAATTGAAACTCAGCTCGGTTTCTTGCATTGAACTGTTTACACAGTAAATGACAGGTAAAGTCATTTTTATTTTATAACCAGTAAATAGAAAATGAAACCAGCTGTGCACAAGCCACGACTGACATTCTGCTCCCAACCTAATAAATGCAACAAAACTGGGTCTCATCAATATATATCGTCATTACATATTGTGATCACAATTACCTTTGGTACAAAGTTTATTGCAATAACGCGTTTCCATAACATTAATTGGATATGACATGACAGATAAATTAGACACCATTTGTATTATGCAGACCTAATTGGTTAGAAAGCAATTTTGATCGGGAAGTGAAGAAATGTTTAAAAGTTAGTTTGGAAATTGACAAGTAGGAAAAAAGCTGTCGTGGGGTAAAAACAGTCAGGGGGGAAAAAGACTGTTTCCATGTACCCTACCTACAGTAATCAGATATCATTCTCTTAAGAATATAGGCTGCTTGTTTGACTGTGAGCGGCCATTGAAATTGACAAGCAATAAATTCTGTCAACACTTTTGTAATGATACTAGATTAAACAATGTAACATTAAGCCTTTAGGTTGCAGTAACAAAATTAGACAAATTGAAAAGATTGAAGATGGACACAAAAAGCTGGAGTAACTCAGCGGGTCAGATAGCACCTCCGGTGAAAAGGAATAGGTGACATTTGAGGATGAGACTCTTCTTCAGACTGAGAGATGGGGGGGGGGGGGGGGTGAGTGTTTTGCTCAAGATTTAGGCATTCACAGTTTCTTGTTTCTATTATTCCTTAAGTTATAGTGGACAGAAAAATTGAAGTTAATCAGTCAATATTGTTTTGTGAAAGGGAAATCATATTGATTCATTGGAATACTTAGAAGAAATAGGTTTAGGTTTATTGTTGTCACATGTACTGAGGTACAGTGAAAAGGTTTGTTCCATGCTATCCAGTTAAATCAGATAATACTGTACATGAGTAGAGCTGACCAACATGCCCTGTCTACACTAGTCCCACCTGCCTGCATTTGACCCATATTCCTCTAAACCTCTCCTATCCAAGTACCTGTTAAAATATTTCTCAAACATGGTGATAGTACCTCCCTCAACTCCCCGGCAGCTAGTTCCATACACCCACTACCCTGTGGAAAAAGAGTTGCCCCTTGGGTTCCTATTAAATCTTTCCTCCCTCACCTTAAACCGATGTCCTCCAGTTCTCGATTTCCCCTATTCTGGGCAAAAGACTGTGCATTTACCCCATCTATTCCTCTCATGATCTGCAAATTCTAGTTCAAGTTACATTCATTGTTACATGCACCAATTGGTACAGTTATACCCCTCTATGAGAATAGAATCAAACCAAATTTCAAGTACAAAAGATGGAGCAAAGAGAAAGATACAGAATGCAGAATGTAGTTCTCATTATTGTAGCATAACAGTTCCAGACAGTCCAATGTCTGCAATGAGGTAGGCGGGAGAATTAAAATGTGCTGTGGAAAAGGGCTTTGATTATATCTCATATCGTTGATTGTTGAGGAAGTAAACGCTGATAATGTAGAAGGTAACATTCCAGCATGCTCGGAAGACTAGCTGGCTGACTAGAAGCACCAAATAGGCTTTAAAGGGTCTTTTCTCCAGATGGCAAGATATGAAGATTGGTGCATCCCCAAGACTGGCAGCAGAATCACAACTTGTTAAAATGTAAATAAACTAATTGAAGGCACAGAGAGGTATTGTCGCTAAAGTTATGTTTACAAACCTACTGCAAGTAAGAATTTCAACGTTCCGATTTGGTACGCATGACAATAAAACACTCTCTCGACTCCTGAAGCGTCACAAAGATGGGCAGGAAAGCAACACGTTTAAAGGGCACTGTGCAGCCAGGAAGGAATATTGACAAGTTAAACGAGTGAAAGAAGGATCTTTGAAAAACGTGAAACTGTCCACATTGGCAGTAAAAATCACAACAATATCTAACTGGAGAGTCATTGCAACATTATGTGAGGCAAAGGCTGGTTTTCCAGCATGATTCATATTGTGCAGCTGAGCAAGTAGTTGGGTATACAGGTGTATTAACAGAACATTATCGCTTACTACTGAGGGATCTGAATATAAAAGCAGTGGTGTTTCTCATCAGCTACATCGATTCAGAGAGAACCAGGCCCTTTGGCCCAACTTGTGCATTTACTTGCATTTGGCCCATATCCCTCCAAATCATTTCTATCCACGTATCTCTCAAAATATCTTTTGAACATTGTAATTGTACCCACCTATATAATTTCCTCTGGCAGCAACCCCTATAAAACCATCAACCTGTGTGTGGAAAATGTTCCACTTCGGGTCACCTTTGAATCTTTCTCTTCTCACCTTAAACCTATACCTTTTAGACTCCCCATCCTCGAGAAAAACACTGCGACCTCATGGTTTTATAAACGTATATAAGACCCCTCGCCCCTCATTGTTACGCTGCAGGGAGAAAGCCCCAGTCTTTCCTTACAACCAACCCATGCCCCCATCAGTCCTGATATCATCAGTGAATCTTTTCTGCTCCCTTTGACATGGACATTCTTATTCTAACTCAGTGACTGGCTCAGGGTGACGCAGCAGTTGAGCTGCTGCCTTACTGCGCCAGAGACCCAGGTTCGATCCTGACAACGGGTGCTGGCTGTACAGATGTTCTCCCTCTGACAAACTAGGTTTTCGCCAGGTTTTCCGGTTTACGTTTTGACTGCCAATCACCCCCCCCCCCCGGACACTTATTATTTATTTTTTATTCAAATCGTTTGCTATGTCGCTCTTCAAGGGAGATGCTAAATGCATTTCGTTGTCTCTGTACTGTACACTGACAATGACAATTAAAATTGAATCTGAATCTGAATCTGAATCTGAATCTGTAGGTTAATTGGCTTTTACAAAATTGTAAATTGTCCCTAGTGTGTAGGATAGAGCTGGTGTTAGGGCTGTTTGCTGGTCGGCCTGTGTGTAGGATAGAGCTGATGTTAGGGCTGTTTGCTGGTCGGCTTGGCCTCTCCGGGTCGGTGGGCCCTTTCCACAATCTGTCTCTGAAGCTTGAAGTAAAGTCTGAGACAAGAACTGCTCGCAATACTCTGGGTATTGTTTCACCAACGTCCTCTACAGTTGTAACACCACGTTCCAACTTTTGTACTCAATGTCCTGACCAATGAAGGGGAACGTACTTCACCCTGTCTACACACGTCCCCAATACAGGAAACTACATGCTTATATATTTGGCTCTCTATTCTACAACTGCCATTTACTGTGCATGACCTGCCCTGGTTTAACTTGCTAAAATGTCAGTACTGTACTTTGGAGCATTGTGTACAATATTGGTCTCTAATTAAGGGATAGGCACAAATTGATTGGAAGCAGCTCAAATATTTACTAGACATGACAGCAATGGACAGCAATGGACAGATTTAAGTAATGGCTAGACAGGTGAGGCTTTCATCAGGTCAACAGTAAGACAGGACTTTATTAATTCATAAGATGCTGCAAAGTCTTGACATGCTGCATGCTACAAGGTGTTTTCCTCGAGTGCGAGAATCCAGAACGAGGGAGTAGCTGGTTAGAAATTGTTCAAAAACAAAAAGATAACTTACAAAGGTTTTAAATTCTTCTCAAAACAATTTTCAAAGAGGATCAAAATTCCAAACTAACTAGACGATAAGACATAGGAGCAAAATTAGGCCATTTAGCCCAACAATTCTGCTCTGCCATTCGATCATGCCTGATCTAATTTTCCTCTCAATTCTACTCTCCTGCCTTTACCTCATAATCTTGGGGTATTAATCAAGAACTATTTTATGCTTCCTGAAAGTCAATAACTCAAATTAAATTAGATTATTAGGAGGGGTGCTGTTATGGTTGTTAAGATATATTTGTTAATCTTTATCAATGACCAACTCAATGTAAAATATAAGGCACAAAGTGTTGGAGTAACTCAGCGGGTCGGCCAGCTTCTATGGGGAACATGGACAGGTAACAGTTAGAAGTTGGGCACCAACCCAATACATCACCTATCCATGTACTCAGGCACTTTGCATCTTTTTTTTGTAAACCAGCATCTGCAGTTCCATGTGTCCTAATGTAAAATAAGCTTTATATAATCTTTAAAGTGTTCAATTTTTATAAATGATGCTTTAAAACATTGTTGATCAAACTGATTCATGAAGGTTTTGCTATCGCAGATATGGAAGTGAGTGATGAGAATGCGGACAGACAAAGGTTCATTAATTTTGGTTGATGATTCATAACCAGTGACTCCCTTGTTCAAGAGTCACCCAATTAAGGAGACCACCCCTTTGTATGTAGCCTGTCAGACTCCTCAACATCTTATGATTCAATCAAGTCCTGTCTCTCTGTTCTAATATCCAGCAGAAGCAAGCCAAGCTTTAGACTTCAGACTTTAACGATATAGTGTGGAAACAGGTCCTTTGGCCCACAGAGTCCGTGCCGACCAACCATCCCCGTACACTAGCAGTATCTTACACATAGCGACAATTTACAATTAACCTACAAACCTGTACATCTTTGTAGTGTGGGTGGAAACTGGAGCACCTGGAGAAACCCCACGCGGTCACAGGGAGAATGGACAAACTCTGTGCAGACAGCACCTGTAGTCAGGATCGAACGTGAGTCTCTAGCGCTGTGAGGCAGCAACTCCATCACTGCGCCACCACAGCCTTCCAATCATTTCCTCAAATGACAATCCATCCATTACAATTATTAATTCAGTAAACCTCTTAAACTGCTTGCAATGCACGTACGCCCATACTTTAATCAGAAACTGCCCTGTCCATAAAATTCAAGACAAATTTTAAGAGCTTATCAAGACAATGAAATAATAATCGTAGTTATCAGGTGTGGCTGTATTTTTCATCCCAATGTACTAGATTTGAGCATTCGTCTGCATTTGTTAAATGACTGATATTTGAATTAATAAATTCGCTAAACTATCCCGGTTTCCTTTCAATTTCTGAAGTTTCCATTGAAAAAAAGCTATGAATCTAAAATTGAACCAGGCACAAAATCTCTGGGTTGGAAGTAATCGGATAAATAATGAACGCTAACCAACCTATCTTTAACGGCACAGCAGCGCAGCGGTAGAGTTGTGTCTTACAGTGCCAGAGACCCGTGTTCGATCCCGACTATGGGCGCTGTCTGTATGGAGTTTGAACGTTCTCCCCATGACCACATGGGTTTCCCCTGGGTGCTCCAGTTTCCTCCCACACTCCAGAGACATACAGGATTGTAGGTTAATTTGCTTCAGTAAAAATTGTAAATTGTCACTGGTGTGTAGGATATTGCTAGTGTATGGAGATCGCTGGATGGCACGGACTCGATGGTTGAAGGTCGTGTTTCCGCGCTCTATAAACTAAACTAAACAATGGGCCATATTGGCAAATTATGTAAGGTGGGTTAAGAAACCAATTTGACAACTTTGCAAGATGTAAAATTATACAGGAGAATACATATTTTAGTTTCAAACATACCTTAGTCTAATTCCCAAATTCAACAACATAAATTATTTAGAGATGAGTGTTATTTCATCAGGCCACTTGAGGCTGAAGGTATATGCTCTGTTTAAGCTCCAAGCACCATGGAGTTACACTTTATACTCACAACATGGAACTAAATTGTTGAAACACATCACTTGCCGAACTGAGCACAGGTTGCATTATTTATCCCCATTAGGACCTGCATACTTCACCTGTCAATGGAGACAGATTTGAGCAGGCTCAATGAGTATCGACTTCAGCTTTCATCTAAAGAAAACTTCCCATTGCTGGCATCAGTCACAAGCGGGGCAGCAATCGCAAACAATTAACTCGCATCTGCCCACTATTGCACAGGTATTTCCCAAATACAGCAGTCACCATTTAAAAAGGGAATCAATACTTGACTGGCAGAATTCACGGTGGCTCTTGGGCTGATGAAATATCAGAATCAATAACTCCATTGCAGGAAGCCCGGGCTGAGGTTTTTAATATAAGCACCAGAGGACGAGTCATTGGGTCATACAGTGTGTAAACAGGCCCTTCGGCCCAATTTGCCCAAGCCGACCAACATGCCCCATTTACACTTGCCCCACCTGCCTGCGCTTGGCCCATATTCCTCTAAACCTACCTTATCCATGTACCTGTCCTGATGTTTTTTTGAAACGTTGTGATAATACTTGTCACAACTACCTCCTCTAGCAGCTTGCTCCATATACCTACCACCTGTACAAATGTTACACTTCAGGTTTCCCTACTCTGGGGAAATAACTCTGTGCATTATCTATTCCCTTCATAATTTTATACACCTCTATAAGATCAGCCCTCATCCTCCTGCGCACCAAGGACTAAAGTCCTAGCCTTGAGCCTTCAAAGATACAGCACAAAAATGGGTCCTTCGACCCACCAAGACTGTGTTGACCAGCGATCACCCCCAAAATTAACACTAGGGACAATGTACAATTTTACCAAAGCCAATTAATCTACAAACCCAAACGCCTTTGGAGTGTGGGAGGAAACTGGAGCAAACATACAAACTCCATACAGACAGCACCCGTAGTCAGAATTGAACCAGGGTCTCTGGCGCTGTAAGGCAGCAACTTTAGCACTGCGCCACTGTGTCGCACTGTTCAACCTCTCCCTATAGCTCAGGCACATGAGTCCTGACTACATCCTCGTAAATCGTCTCCGCACCCTTTCCAGCTTGACAACATATTTCCCATAACAGTGTGAGCAGAACTGAACACAATACTTTAAATGTGGCCTCACCAATGTTGTACACTGTAACATGACCTCCCAACTTCTATACTCAATACTCTGACTGACGAGTCCAGTTAAAATTTCATCTGAGCTTTTGCACACAAATAGAATGATGGAAAATGCGGAAAGTTGTTGTGTCCTTTATATGCGTGTTTTTAACGTTAGGCAGTGGAAGAAAATGGCACAGTAGCGGCTTAAAATGGCAAATGAAGACAAGCTAAAACTGAAGGAAGGCACATGAGTGTGGAAACACCAGTTAAAAATCATTGAGGTTATTTTAACCATCTCTTTTTTTTTCTTTTTTTTTAAATTAGAAGCAAATGTACAAAAATATAACATGTGACATATGACATAATACAGTTATTGTACAGCTTCAATTTTGACTTTTAGCTATAGTTAAGAGAAAAGAAGAGAGAAAAAGCGAGAGAGAAAACGTGGCATGTGCAAGGATACCACCCCTAGACTACCAACGTGGTATAGCCACGGGGTAAGTAAAATAAATAAGGAAGACATAGAGAAATAAAAAGACAAAAACAGAAAGAAAAAGAGTGATGATATTCCTGCCTCACATCCCTCCCCACCCATCACCCAACCCGTAATTAGATTTAACTCCAAACTATACTTGTAATAAATCAATGAATGGTGTCCATGTCTTCGAAAAATGCTCTGGTTTTTCTGCTAAGGCAAGTCTAATATTTTCAACATGTAGCGTCTCAGACATGTTTGTAATCCACATTTTAAGTGTAGGGACAGATGTATGTTTCCAAAATTTGAGTATTAGTTTTTTCGCTGTTATCAGGCCATATTTGAGGAAACGTCTTTGAAATAATTATAGCTCAAAGCAGGCTTCTGACGTACCTAGAATAATCAATTCCGTGTCGGGGTCCAATTTTATGTTTAGTGTTTTTGAGAGAATTTCAAAAATTCCTCTCCAAATGTTATGTAATTTTATGCACGAGTTACTTCGTGAAGGAGACATTTATCACAAATAGAAGATACATTTGGAAAGATCTTATTCAGTTTAGACTTTGAATAGTAGAGTCTATGCAGTATTTTAAATTGAATTAACGAATGTCTAACGTTAATCGAACAATTGTGTGTATATATATAAGGTTTTCTTCCCATCTATCTTTTAGAATGTATAGGCCTAGTTCCTCTTCCCAGGCTCTTCTAATTGCTTCTGACGATGGGATTTCTATATTTAAAAGGCTGTTATACAAATATGATGTTAAGTTGTTTGACTCCAAATTTCTATTCATACATTCATTCATCTAGTATATATGGCAGCAAAGTTTGATAGTCTTGGGTATATGTTTTCAGATAGTCTCAAATTTGAAGATATCTGAAATATTGATTACCTTTCAGGTGATATTTCGACTTCAATTATTGACTGATTGGAAATACAGCATGGAAACAATACGGACCGATCACCCATTCACACCAGTTCTTTGTTATCCCACTTTCTCACCCATTCCCTCCATGCTAGGCGCAGTTTACAGAGGCCTGTTTACCTACAGACCTGCATATCTTTTAGATGTGGGAGGAAACCTTGAGGAAACGCAGTGACATGGACAACATGCAAACTCCACACACACAGCATCCGAGATCAGGATCAAACCCGAGTGTCTGGTGCTCTGAGGCAGCAGCACTACCAGCTGCGCCACTGTACCGCCCTCAACTAGCAATTATTGTTTGAATCCTATTCCAATATGGACAGCTATTGAAATGTAATTTGATTTCAAGGTTTTGCAGCATAATGAGTTACACTGTTATTATCTCTATTAAAAAACCCAAAGTTTAACATTTTAAATGTTCTTGTCAGCTTGGAGAGGTTTGTGCGGAATTGCTGTTCTACAGCGCCAGAGACCGGGGTCGATCCCGACTACAGGTTCTGTCTGTATGGAGTATAGTCGTACTCCATGGGACCGCATGGGCTTTCTCCAGGTGCTCTGGTTTCCTCCCACACTCCAAAGAAGTGCAGATTTATATTTTAATTGGCTTCAATAAATTGTAAATTGTACCATGTGTGTAGGATAGTACTAGTGTACAGGGTGGTCGGTGTGGACTCGGTATGCTGAAGAGCCTGTTTCCATGTCTCTCTAAAGTCTAAATTTGCAAGTTTATGGGGACCATAGTATTATCAAGGACCACATCATCCTGGCCACACACTCATCTCCCCGCTACCTTCAGGTAGAAGGTA